>NC_081415.1:3487288-3621172 GCF_030272615.1 Cryptomeria japonica | reverse complement strand
CTCCCTCTCTCCCTCTCCCCTCTCCTCTCCCTTTCCTCCTTTCTCTCTCTCCCTCTCCCTCTCTCCCTCTCTCCCTCCCTCTACCTCTCCCTTCCCTCCATGTTCTCTCCCTCTCTCCCTCTCTCTCCCTCTCCCTCTCCCTCTCTCTCTCTCTCTCTCTCTCTCTCTCTCTCTCTCTCTCTCTCTCTCTCTCCCTCTCTCCCTCTCTCCCTCTCTCTCCCTTCCCTCCCCTCTCTTCTCTCCCCTCTCTCCCTCCCTCTACCTCTCCCTTCCCCCCATGTTCTCTCCTCCTCTCCCTATCCCCTCTCCTCTCCCTCTCTCTCCCTCTCCCCTCTCCTCTCCCTCTCTCCCTCTCTCCCCCTCTCTCTCCCTCTCCCCTCTCCTCTCCCTCTCTCTACCTCTTGCACCCCCCTCTTCTCTCTCTTCCTCTCCCACCCCCCTCTTCTTCTCTTTCTCCCTCTCCCCTCTCCTCTCCCTCTCTCCCTCTCTCTCCCTCTCCCCTATCCTCTCCCTCTCCCCTCTCCTCTCCATCTCTCTCCCTTCCCCCCCTCTTCTCTCCCTCTCTCCCTCTCCCTTCCTCCATACCCCTTCCATAACTTTTTAAAGGCTTAGTAGCGCATACGCAGTACTTATTACTCATAAGCGGTACTATTCCCATTATTCGATACCCTGGGACAACATTTTTAGGCTTAGTAGCACGTACGAACTACTTATCAGCCGAGAATACCATTGGGCTTGCCAACATTTTATGGCCTAGCAGTGCGTATGCGGTTATCAATGTAGCGCGTACGTGGTTTAGAGACATAGTTTTAGTTGCCCAAGAGCCTCAACAGCCTCAAAAGAAGTTTTTGAGGTCGTTGAAGGCCCCACTTGAACTGTGTTTGCACTTCTATCATTGTTGTATACATAAAAGTAAGTGAATTTTTTGTTTTTTGCATGATTTCAAATGATTGAATTATTGTTTTTATTAGTTTTTTGTTTTTTCATGGTTTCAAATGATTAAATTGTGATTGTTTAATATTTTGATTCCAAAAAATAGTGATAAGATGCATACTTATGGTTATTTATTTATTTTTGAAATTTTCTTTACATATATATGTAATATGATTCTATTTAGGTCAATCGATCTCAACCATGGGAAAGAACAAGTGAGGAACGATGGAACAATGAGAGGCTCAAAAGGAAAGACAAAGGTGTAAAGCGGAAAATCGTAATCGAACCCTAGTTGCACTCCCCTCTACCAACTCCGAGGAGAGAGAAGGGAGGTTCACTAGGGTTGATGGTTTTCACTTAGGGGAGAGACTTTACATTCAAAAGAGGGGTTGAAACTCACAAGATCTAATCCCACACAATGCAAGATTGGATGCTAAATGAGTTTCAAGGGTCAAGACAGCAAGGCTACCCTCTTTTGTAAAGAATGTTGATAGGAAGATTAAGCTAGGAATGCATAGAAAGTGATAAAGATTCGCTTTATAAACTGAGTTAGGGATATAGTATGAAGCTGCGGACCTGGAATTAGCAGTAAAATGTTGATACGGCGTTGTCCTACAAATTTGAGCAAAAGTTGTCAGGACGATGGCGCCCGGCGCCATGGTCCTCCGAAAAATCCGCGAAACGAAGGAGGATCTGTTCGTCTCTGCACAAGGATTCCAGATCTTCAATTTCAGCCGCGTACCTGCAACCTACACACAGAAAAGCGAAGATGATTAGGGGGTTAGGGATTAGGGGTTTGCCTTTAGGTCAAACCCCAGTTTTGGAATGAACCAAGAAATGAGAAATTGCTGTAAATGTAAATGTCTGTAATGTAAAACAAGTACTAATACCTTGTTGTAAGGATGTTTGTATCCTTATGTGCAAAGGTATAGATGTTGTTGTTTGTTGTATGTTGTAGTATGTAGTAAGTGATCTCCTCTTCAATGGTTGAATCCTTGTCTTGAATGCAACACTTAGCCTTGAATGGAGACTTGAAATGATCAATTGCTTGAATGCTTGAATGCTTGAGTATAGTTTCCACGCTTGTACACATATCCTCCTCATCCATCATCATGCCAAATGAGAGAGAAAAATGTAGTTTATATACTTGCCAATTAGGGTTAAAAGACTGATTTTCCCGACCTTAGGCCGACCAGGGAATGTAATTTCTAATTTGCAAACAAAGAGACCCGATACCTCATAGGAGGCCGGGCCCAAAATAGGCCCAGGGACCAGGGCACTAGGCGCCATGGTCCTGGGGGACCAGGGCACTAGGCACCCTGGTCCTGAAGGACCAGGGCGCTGGGTGCTCTGGTCCCACCTCCCGGGACAGCAGGGTGCAAGGAGGTTCAGGCCAGGGTGCTTGAAAAATGCAGTTTTTAGTGTCGTGAGCAAGTTTCAGGGTCTCCATTCAGGTTGCGTGTTGCGTCGCCCTCGTGAAGACCGAAATGCAGTTGAAATTGCAAGTGTCGCAATTTTAGGATGCTACATTTAGCCCCCACTTTAGCGGGAGTATAAGTGTACGCTCATACTTCCGGTAAAGTACAAGGAAACAACATTGAAAGACTTTCACCACGTCAAGGAGGCAAGATACACCAAGCCCCCAGTGGACTAAGGATCTTATGACTTCGATTGACAAAGTAAAAGGGAAGATCATGAGGGAGAACCATGACTGTCAGTAGTAAGGTTCCCTGACTATGAGTCATGCAAGAAAAATACCAAAAATTTTCAAGGCAAGGTTAAGTTCACCAAGAAATTTTCAAGTATCTTGAAAGGATAGACAGGGTGTATGCCCCCCTACATTAAAGCGATCGCACACGGCTCAACAGGGGTGATTGCTTTAACGTAGTGATACACATAAGAAATGAGAAGGGAAAGGAGCACGTTATCACAAAGATTTAGCCCCCAAGTGTGAGATAAACCCAAGGATAATAGACACAAAACACAAAGCACGAGGTGACTTCGCTTTCCTCGGGGTCAGTATACTATATGATAATTCATGTATATATATCATATGTATGTATGCATAATTGTTCTTCATTCCCCAATCAAGGAAGGTCACCTAGAAGAAGGGAACACATGTGTCTTTTGAGTCAACATGAGAGAGACCAAAAGAGATCTCAATGCTTTGCATCGTCCTCAAGTAGACAACACTAGGGACGACAAATAGAAGAATGAGAATAACATATAGAAGAAGTAACAAAAGAGAGGGGGAGAGAATCTGCTATGCTAATGTAACTAGTCTAGCACGTCATCTACCCCCCCGATCTTGCTGATCAATGTTTCGGGAAGGCAGGGAACACGCTAGAGGAGGAACATCCAACACAGCAGATGGAGCTATCACAAGATCCAAACAAGGGCTATGTTCACATTCCAAGCCACGTTGTTCTTGTCTAGGAGCTAGGATAAGTGCTTTAGAAAATTCATTAGATAAATGGTTATCAATGTCAACAAGTTCATATTCACTATCAGAAGCAAGAGGAGTAACATTTTCATCATGAATAACATTTTCATCTATATCATCATCAAGATTTATAAAAATAGGGTCTTTAACTCGCACAGGATCAAGAGCATCATGCATCTTATGTTTAGGAGATTTAGGCTCAATGTCTAGCTGAGGAGAAAATGGAATAATGCTTGTTGAATGTGTTTTTGGAGATTGTAAAGTTTGAGAAGCAGCTACTTGATCCCTACGACGATGCTTTCATCAGCGTACACGTGCAGAACGATTACGTCTAGTCTTAGTAGGAAGTGGAGAAGATTGAGGAGGAGGAATGTTCTCATCCTTATCACTTGGGTCTTTAGGTTGTGGTCTCTTAGGCTAGATAATAGGAGAAGAAGAAGGTCTCTTCTCTCTATAAAAGGACGGAGGAGGAACTGCTCCATATAAAGGAGGAATTTTTGGTTTAGGAAGAAGACCAAGTCCATCATGACGAGGAGGTATAGGTCTACTTTTAGAAGGTTTATTAGGCATAGACATAGTCACATCCATAGGGATGGGTTGGGAATCTTCTTGAGGAAAGACATTAGTTTTATCTTTCAAAGGAAGAACTTCCTTCTCAAGAATGATAGGAATGTCAAGTTTAGGTGTTCTAGGTTCACTTAAAGATAGGATCATATCTGTTTTCCATTTTTGATAAGATTTGAAAAGATGATCACTTCGCGGAGGAAGAGATTGGAATTGTTTAGGCCAAAAATAATCAATAGGAACGCTAGAAGTTCTTTCAGCTGGTTTAAAGAGACTATGATTGACAGTAACAACTTCACCATTATGGGGAAATTTCAAACACTTGTGAATAGGAGAAGCAATAGCTTTCATGGAAGATAGCCAAGGATAGCCAAGCTTCACATGAAATTGTTCGGATGAAGGAATAATAGCAAAGCTCACATCAAGAGATTTGTTATGGACCTCAATAGGCAATGTAAAAGAGCCAATTGCAGGAGAAGAAAATGCATCAAATAATTTCACAATCACATCTGTTTTGTCATAGATCACTTGATTCAATTGCAAAGTAAAAAGAAATTCTTCAGTAATAACATTAACCATGCACGAAGGATCAATAAGCACTCCACGGCAAGGTATATTCTTGACTTTTGCAACTATGTATAAAGGACCATCAGGTGCTCTAATGGTTTCACTAGGATCAAATGTGATGGAAGGTTCTTTAGGATTTTCTTGCTGCTCTACAAAGTTAATTACATTCGGAGTCATAGACACAAGAGCATCAGATGAGAGAGAGGAATCATTAGCCTCAATTGCATTAGAGGTATGGGAAGGTAATGGATCAGTAAAAATCTGAAGATTTTGGTTAGGAGGAGCTACAGATGTATTGCCTTTATCATTCACTCCAGAAACAGAGATAGTATTATTATCAATCAAATCTTGAATTTTACCCTTTAAAGAAAAACATTTTTCAGTATCATGCCCAGGCTAACGATGAAAGTGACAAAAAGCTTTGTTATCAAAATAAGGTGAAGTAATCTTTGCAGGATCAATTTGTCTTATAGGAGGAAGAGTAAGTACATTTTGTTCCAATAACTTATTCATAATACTATGCAATGATTCATTCAAAGGAGTATACTTTCTTTCTTTCCTGAAAAATTTAGAAATAGGAGGCACACCTAATGCTACATTCACATTGTTGTTGATGATGTTTTCATTGAATTTGATGGAATCTCTGTTCGGTTTAAACTTCCCAAATGGTTGTTGACTGCTATCACCCTTATCACTCGGAGCCATAGGATGTGATTGTTCCATTTGACTCACAGTCAATTGATAATTGTGAAGAGTTGCACACAACTGTTGGAAAGAAGTAAACTCAGAAAACAAAAGTTTGTCTCGAATATCTTTTTGTAAATTAGAAATAAAGATTCTTTGAATATCATTGTCAGGCACTGGAAAAGAAATCTGAGCATACAAATGCTTATATCTACCAATGAAATCAGTCACTTTTTCTTTAACACCTTGTTTACAATGCATTAAATCAATCAAAGTAACTTTAGGACTTATATTGTTTTGAAATTGTTGAATGAAAGCATTTGCAAGTTGTTCGAAAGAAGTAATAGAATAAGAAGGCAATGAGCAATACCATTGTAGGGCTTTGTCTCTTAATGTTCTAGTAAACAATTTTGCAAGCAATCTTGGGTCATAAGCAAAATCAGTACAAATTGTTTGAAAAGTCTTAACATGTGTTAGAGGATCTCCTTTACCATTATAAAGCTCCAAATGCGGGATTTCAACATGTTTAGGAGGGATAGCTCGAACAATGTCAAGAGAAAGTGGGCTCGCAACATCAAATGTGGGCACACTAAACTTAGATTGATTCATAGAGGCAATTTGTTGCTGTAAAGATGAGACAGTTTGTGCAAGATTGTTAATGGTCGCTTCAGTCGAAGAATTCATATTAGATGTGTTAGATTGAGATGGAGGTGTTATGTTATTGAAAGAAGGTAGAGAGTAAGGTGGTGGGACCCTATGATAGTCAACCATAGGGGATGATTGGACAAGAGGAACACTACAAGGAGGAATGGAATGGTTAAATGAATTGCCCCCTTGCGTCATGTTCATTTGCGAAGATATAATAGGGACACTCATTGCAGGAATGAATGAAGAAGTCGGATTGAATGAAGGAATAGGGTTAATTGAAGAGGAAGGATTGCCCCCATGACTGGTGATCACAGGGGGAATGTCTTGTATAGAAGTAGTCATTATGTTTGATGTAAAGGTAGGTATGCTAGCAATAGAAGTTGTCAAAGGAATAGAATGATTGACTTGAGTAGGAGGTTGTGTATAACCTAAAGTTTCAGCACAACTCTTCATAGGCATCACATTCGAATCCACAATGTGTGCAATACCACGCAAAATATCAATTCCATTCTTATCACTTTGAAGCATATGTTTTAGACCCTCAATTAAAGGAAGAGCTTGACTATCGGGATACTCATGAGACATCCATTGGTGAAAATCATCAAATTGGTTATCCAATTTTGAAAGTTGTTCTACAGAAACCTCATGGAGAGCTTCTTCATCATTAGGAGGATTAGAGGAATTACCCATGTCTTCGTTAAAAAGGCTATTCAAATTAGGTTCCATCTCCTCGGTAGTTAAACCTCGGAAAGACTTAATTCTACGACTTCGTCTAACGGGAATAGTGTAAGTAGGGCTTGTTGTTGTAAAACTCATGCACTAGAAAGAGAAAAGATTTTGAATTTAGAGGTAGCAATTTTCAGTAAAACCAGCCAATCTTCTAGATTTAAGCTGTTAAATGCAATCACGACAGTCTCCCGAAATTTCAGAAAAAATGTCCGGGACCGTGGCGCTCGGAGTGCAACATGGTCCTTGCAACTTTTTTCAAAATTTGCAGGGATGAAAGTTATGATGATTTTAGAGCTAATCTGAAAAAATTGAGTGATTTTACGATCTGTAGATAGGCCAAATTAAAGTTGCAATCTCAAAATTGAACCCTACCAAGATTGTCGAAAAATGCAAAAATTTGAATTTTGAAAAAGAGAGGGAAACTAAAATTTTGAATTTTATGATTTTAGAGGGAATGTCAAAAGCAATGCAAATTTTGAAATTTAAAAATTGACTCAATTTCACGCAAAATTCAATTTTGAAAGCGGAAATTAAAGTTGTTGTAATTAAGCACTTAATTTCAAAAGTCACAAATTAAAAGAATTTGAATAAAGCACTGAAATTTCGAATGAATGCAAACACACTTTTCAGATTTAGGACAGTAAGAATACAATTTTGACACAAAATTTCAATTTCAACAATTTTCGAATAATTAGAACCCTTAATCCAAGCAATCACAAGACCAACTTTGACTGTAATTTTGAAAGTGTTATAATTGATAAAATCAGTCAAAATTCTGGATTTTAGCAGGAAAATACAGTAAGATCTTGCTCCCGAAATTTTGGAAAAAATGTCGGGGACGATGGCGCTCGGAGTGCACACGGTCCTCGCAACTTTTTTCCAAATTTTCAGGGATGAAAGATATTGTGATTTTATTGCAGAATCCAAAGTTACAGCTGATTTGGAGATGTTTTGATCAGTGAAATTGTCAGACAAAGGTTGAATCAAGAGGGTTTCAAAAATTAGGGTTTTGACACTTAACCACTTAATTTTCAAAATTAAAGCACAAATATGAATTGATAATTTGTAATAGAAGGGCAGATCTGAAACAAGCATTAACAATTAAATATTTCACAAGTTCAATTACTAAAAAGAAATTTTAGGGTTTTTATACAATCACCTCTAAAATTTTGCAAAAGATCAAACATGGAAATGTAATCAAGGAATCAATTTTCAGATCTAATCATGAAAAATTAGAAAGGATGTTCACGTCGGGTTCACCAAAATGTAAAGTGGAAAATCGCAATCGAACCCTAGTTGCACTCCCCTCTACCAACTCCGAGGAGAGAGAAGGGAGGTTCGCTAGGGTTGATGGTTTTCACTTAGGGGAGAGACTTTACGTTCAAAAGAGGGGTTGAAACTCACAAGATCCAATCCCACACAATGCAAGATTGGATGCTAAATGAGTTTCAAGGGTCAAGACAGCAAGGCTACCCTCTTTTGTAAAGAATGTTGATAGGAAGATTAAGCTAGGAATGCATAGAAAGTGATAAAGATTCGCTTTATAAACTGAGTTAGGGATATAGTATGAAGCTGCGGACTTGGAATTAGTAGTAAAATGTCGATACGACGCTGTCCTGCAAATTTGAGCAAAAGTTGTCAGGACGATGGCGCCCGGCGCCACGGTCCTCCGAAAATCTATGAAACGAAGGGGGATCTGTTCATCTCTGCACAAGGATTCCAGATCTTCAATTTCAGCCGCGTACCTGCAACCTACACATAGAAAAGCGAAGACGATTGGGGGGTTAGGGATTAGGGGTTTGCCTTTAGGTCAAACCCCGGTTTTGGAATTAACCAAGAAATGAGAAATTGCTGTAAATGTAAATGTCTGTAATGTAAAACAAGTACTAATACCTTGTTGTAAGGATGTTTGTATCCTTATGTGCGAAGGTATAGATGTTGTTGTTTGTTGTATGTTGTAGTATGTAGTAAGTGATCTCCTCTTCAATGGTTGAATCCTTGTCTTGAATGCAACACTTAGCCTTGAATGGAGACTTGAAATGATCAATTGCTTGAATGCTTGAATGCTTGAGTATAGTTTCCACGCTTGTACACATATCCTCCTCATCCATCATCATGCCAAATGAGAGAGAAAAATGTAGTTTATATACTTGCCAATTAGGGTTAAAAGATTGATTTTCCCGACCTTAGGCCGACCAGGGAATGTAATTTCCAATTTGCAAACAAAGAGACCCGATACCTCATAGGAGGCCGGGCCCAAAATAGGCCTAGGGACCAGGGCACTAGGCGCCATGGTCCTGGGGGACCAGGGCGCTGGGCGCTCTGGTCCCACCTCCCGGGACAGCAGGGTGCAAGGAGGTTCGGGCCAGGGTGCTTGAAAATGCAGTTTTTAGTGTCGTGAGCAAGTTTCAGGGTCTCCATTCAGGTTGCATGTTGTGTCGCCCTCGTGAAGACCGAAATGCAGTCGAAATTGCAAGTGTCGCAATTTTAGGACGCTACAAAAGGTAGCGTATGAAGAAATTGTGTGACATAAGAACAATGGGAGAAGAAGGTATGTCAACCTCAACATCTCAATTCGATTTACCAAATGAATATAATGCACCTAATGCAATTGAATAAGAAACATTTGATAATTTACCGTTTGAACCTAATGCAATTGAAGAAGAAACATTTGATAATTTACCGTTTGAACCTAATGCAATTGAAGAAGATACTGCATTGAATAATCAATTAAATGATGAACATATTACACCTTCGCTACTTGATGAATTGAATGTACATAATGCACCGATGTTAACACCTCCTAGAATCATTCCTAGGAAACCAAAGTATCTAATTGACATTGATGAGAATTTATTGAAGTCAATGCCCAATAAAATGAATGAACGAACTTGTAGGAGAATGGTTAAAAGAATATGGCAAAACTATTTTAAAAACTTAAATCAAACCGCAAGATGTCAATTAATTGTTCAAATGATAAAAAAATTGAATTTTAGAGAGAAAATGAAAATTCTAGGCCTAAGATCATCCGAAAGTAACAGTGAAAGAACTATTGTCAGAAATCTATTTGATGCATATCAATCTATTGGTTCAAAATCACATAGTAAAGATTCTAATGCTACTCGACATGTCATTACATCAACCATAATGAGTAAGAAAATAAAAAAAGATCATTTGATAAGAAAAACAAGTCATTGAACGTTAGTAGAACAACATTAAGTAAAGCATTAAAGAGGCGAGAACAAATAGAGAAACCTAACAATAATTCTCTTTGGGCATTCTCGAGTAGACTACCACACAAAGACAAGGTTGTTGTAGATGCACTAAAAACATTAATTGAATTTTTTTGGCATGACAACACAAGAGCATCGCCCAACCAAAGAGATGTTGTTAGAAGGTGAATTGGGTCTAAAAATCATGAGCCACATGCGAAACACTATTTGGATATGACTCAAACTAAATTTTATGAAAGATTCCTTCAAAAGTTTCCTCAAATAAAAATTTCTCAAAGATTTTTTGAAATGGAAAAACCTTTTTATATTAAGATTAATCATGTACGCACCACGTGTTGTTGTAGGATGCATATTGAATTTTTCGTGCATTATGATATTTTTCATCATATTTGTTCTACTTTGCACACTAACAATGTTTTGCAGGAATGTAATATACAAGCACCTCCTAAGTCGGCAAGAGAATTTATTTCAAGTGTGTTATGTAATAGACATGATGGTTGCATTTATTATAAGATGCCTTGTTTGGAAGGTTCTTGTGCTATATGTGGTGGTTTGCAACGTTTACCAAGATGCATACATTTGGAGAGCACACATAACATTAGTATGAAACTAGTTTCTTTTGGAAAATACAAGACAGTCACATATGGAGTTAAAGATGGAAAAGATTTGAAGAGATGTGAGCTAGTGAAAAATGATATATGTGTAGCTCAATTTATGAAAATGTTTCAAGAGAAACTAGTTTATGAGTACATAATGCATGCACATAGAGCTCGATGGTTAGATGAGCAATTCAAGTTGTGTAAGGACACATTTCCTCTTGGCACCATTGTCTCTATCATTGATTTCGCTGAAAATTATACACTACAACCTCAAAATGAAGTGCAATCCATGTATTATCACTCTACACAAGTTTCTATTTTTGTACACATAGCATTCATGCATGCAAATGATAGCACAAAGGAGGATAGAAAGGTTGTAAGAGAGTATCGCTTCTACATAAGTGATGATCATACTCATTCATCAGAGTTTGTACAAGGATGCTTTAAAGTTTTCTATGATAGTTTAAGGGAAAGGAACATACGATACAACTGACACTTAATATGGCCAGATAATTGCACCGCATAATTCAAGAATGCAAGGATGTTTTATTGGTCTGTTGTCGTGATAGGAACATGGCTTCAGAGATACCCTATCAAGAATTCTGATGTTTGGTTGTTCAAGGACTTTGAAACACACAGACATATTCTTCATTTCTCTAACCTTGTTGTTGCAACAAATATTCATTTGATGAAGTATCATGGTAGACCTCATAACAAGATTTTATGGAAAGTTCGTGAATCTGACCACGAGGCAATACTTGACACAATACGGGTTAGAGCCGATCCTGAAGGCTCACTTGATTGATTCTATGGTTTAGAGTAGAATGATTTTGAGAATTTTATATAAATCGTCGACGAATTGTTCTATATTCATTTTTTGTATATATAAATGCCCATGAGCTGATTTTTACATGTGTAGGGGCATAATTTTGTATATTTAAGTGGCAATGAGCTGATCTGTACGTATGTACATGCCAAATTTTGTATATTAAAATGGAGATGAGCTGAATCGCACATATTGTAATGCCAAATTTTGTATAAAAGCCCATGAGATGATCTGTATATTAAAATGGCGATGAGCTAAATCGCATATATTGTAATGCCAAATTTTGTGTAAAAGCCCATGAGATTATTTGTAAGACAATTTTTTGTATAATCAAATAGCCAAGAGCTAATTTGACCATATTTAGAGGCAAATTTTTGAATAATATGTGACAATGTTTTGTGACTATTTTGTGTGTCAATGTTTTGTGACTATGTTTTGAGTATATGTGATGTGTCCCTAGTCAATCATGAGCATTCTTGATTCTTGTATAATCATGGATAATTATTTGAGTCATTATCAGGTCATAGGGGTGATAGATTGAGACTAGATACAATTTGAGCAAAAATTGTCATTGTTGTCAAAAAAATTGTCAAAAAAGTTGTCAAGCAACTTCTACATTGCGTTGGTAGGGTGTGACTCTCGACATTCTGGTACTTTGGGATGCATGACAGGGGCATGCCTAAGATAAAAATACCCACTCGGACGTGCTCGCGACGTCGGTTTGTGCACACGAGGAACATAATCAATTCTATCCAGTCTTGCAACTTTTCCTTGCAAGCAACTGACGGTTTTTTGAGTAGGCGAAAAAATGCTACTAATTGAAAATGGCTTCGAGTTGTTGGAAACCTAGATAGGCCATTGTAGAGGATCCTCACATGACCCCATGGGATCAAACAGATCAACCGTATGTGTCGTGGATTGGAAGAAACAGTCCATCAAATTTTGACAAATTTTTGGACTCAGGGCACTTGAGAGATCTCCCCGGTAGGGTATGAATCTTGACGTTCTGGTGCTTTGGGATGCACGATAGGGGTATGCCTAATGTAAACATGCTCACCTAGATGCGCTCGCGACGTCAGTTTGTGCACATGAGGAATAGAATCAATTCTAGCCAATCTTGCAACTTTTCCTTGCAAGCAACTGACGGTTTTTTGAGCAGGCGAAAAAAAGATACTTATTGAAAATGGATTTGAGTCGTCAAAAACCGAGATAGGCCATTGTAGAGGAACCTCACTCGACCCCACAGGATCAAACAGATTGACTGTATGTGTCATGGATTGGAAGAACCAGTCCGTCAAATTTTAACAATTTTTTGGACTCAGGGCACTTGAGAGATCTCACCGGTAGGGTATGACTCTCGACATTCTGGTGCTTTGGGATGCACAACAGGGACATGCCTAGCATAAACATGCCCACCTGAACGTGCTCGCGACATCGGTTTGTGCACATGAGGAACATAATCAATTCTAGCCAATCTTGCAACGTTTCCTTGCAAGCAACTGACAATTTTTTGAGCAAGCGAAAAAATGCTACTAATTGAAAATGGCTTTGAGTCATCAAAAAACGAGATAGGCCATTGTAGAGGACCCTCACGCAACCCCATGGGGTCAAACAAATCAACCGTATGTGTCATGGATTGGAAGAAATAGTCCTTCAAATTTTGACAATTTTTTGGACTCAGGGCACTTGAGAGATCTCACCGGTAGGGTATGACTCTTGACGTTCTGGTGCTTTGGGATGCACGACAAGGGCATGCCTAGTGTAAACATGCCCACTCGGACCCGCTTGCGATGTCGGTTTGTGCACACGAGGAACAAAATTTGACCATTGCGAGCGTGAGGGTGCCCTCACACCAAACACATTGTTGTTTAACTTCATATTGTCGATTTTTGTTGTTTATATTCATATTGTTAATTACATATGCAAATATTCATTTAAATTTATAAAAGGGCAGCCACAAAATATAACGAATACACAATAATGAACTGAATACAAGGATTTTTGTAGGGTTAATTCAACATTTTAGAAATTTTATCAAATCATATTCCACGATTGCAATGCTTTATATCATATATTTTTGTTGTTTATATTCATATTGTTGATTACATATGCAAATATTCATTTAAATTTATAAAAGGACAACCACAAAATACAACGAATACAAAATAATGAACTCATTACACATTTATTGGATCGAATATTGATATTTATATATATAAAAAAAGGCATGTCTGCCAAGTCAATACAAGTATTACAAAAATGTGGCATATGCCATGTCCAAATCGATATACAATAAAAATGTAGAATATATCTACATGTATTGGTCATTCTATGACCAAAAATAACACTATATGACCCTAAAATTCTGGTTGATCATCAAAATCAATCCTCTTCGGCGCAGTACACGGCTCTGTAGATGGCTGCAAAACCACAATTCAAAAGCCAAGTTAGAATTATTTTGTAGAAAATAGTTCACAATTAACATCATAACTATGCATTTAACTTTAATTCCTTTGCAATTGAAATGTAGATTACCTCATCGGCTAATCCAGGAGCTAATGTCTTCGCTCTCCTCTCCTTGTCACTCTTAGGAGTTTTCTTGAAGACATACTTAAATGGATCCACGTTATGGCCATACCGCGAACAAGTCTATTGTAGATTAAATGTACAATTAATACAATGTACTAACATAAATATATCAAAAACACTTAAAAGCTATAATATAGAGAACAATGACGTACCTGTGCCTCAGATGCTTCTCTAATGGACTGAGGATGGCTCACCATCGATGTAGAAATGGTTGCTATTACCTATACAAAAAATGTACAAAGATTAAATACAATTAATATAATGATAAGTATTGAAGGTTGAAAACAATTAATTTTACATATCAAACAAAAGTGTACCGGATCCTGATACGCTTCTCCAGTGCAACGAGGAGGGTTCACCATTGATGAAATAGGTATGGATATTTCCTGTATGAAAAAAATATAATATTATAATATATCACAAGTTCACATGTATGCGTGCATATAATAATGAAATCAAGAAAATAAAGTAGAGATACATACCTCCGCCCTCTCTTGATTCGCAGGTGAATCAGGTGCATTCAACATAACCACAAAGCTCAATGGCTGCTGTACATGTAAAATAGACAAAAAACACTAATCAATCTACAAACCCCAACTAATACTTGATTTCAACATTTTCAAACAATTGTACAACTAAAAATGTGTTCAATTACCTTCTTCACATGTTTTGGCGTCTTCGAGATATTCTTTTTCTTCAAACGAGCCCTAGATGCGGAGGGGGTGCCCTAAAAATAAAAAATTAACATGAGATATTAGTACAGATAATAAATTAAACATAATTTTAAAAATCTAAAATGAAATGACTTGCATATTCCATCAAAACAATACATAAAAAGAGTTGTACGAAATATGATACCGTATAGCCTTGTAGGCCAAAATCGATCGTCGATAGCGTGATGTCATCAATCTGGGACATTTTGTCCCCTGTCAACACCTACAAACCAGAAATTGGACCAAGCATTAAAGATAGTTAGTATATCTTGTATTTTTTTGAATTCAAAGTGTACTATTCTATTTTAACATGTTACAAAATTTATACCTCAGACGTCGAAGTTGCAGTTGTGGTAACTGGGGGAGGTGTATGGGATGCTGTTGCTACATCCTGAAACGCATATTATTTGTCTCAATTTAAATCGATGTATAAATGAAAATTCATTTATGTAATTACAAAATTAAAGTGACTGATAAATAAAATGTTATGAATTCAAATCAACACACCTGTGTTTGTGGCTTATGGGCAAACACCATGTCCATCAACTCATCTGTCAGTGCGACATCCTCAACCATGTGAGCCTGACATCTACAACTGCAAATCATGCATAGATGATATGAGTATCCATCTGCACCGGCTGCATCATCTATCCCTAAGCATATCCCCGAGCAACTGACACACATATGCTCGATGGGCTCTCTGTTGCCCTCTAATGGCTCATCATCCAATACAATAGGGGTGTGCTAATGATGGCACCAGTCAATGTTGTAGCCGCCTGAAGAGTCTGTAGCTCCATCGACTCTTTCAGCTCTAATAGGACAACCTGATGCACCTTGGGTTTGGGTGCTAGGGGGCGGCGACTCTCCGTGGCTAATTACCTACGGGCTCCAGGTCTATCTTGAGCAGAGCCACCACCTCTACCATGAAACTCTCTCATGTCAAAATAATTTGGGCACACATTGAGCACAAACTCACAATATATTTTTCTCAAAAAATATAATGGCACCTCATAATTATTACAAGGTGGATCGTCAAAGACCATCCACCACCTCTGCCAAAAAAGATTCTTCATCTGCACATTGGTACACCAATGTATGGGAAACCTCTTTGCATTAGGAGGTAATGACTGACTAGTTTTGGGGTCAACAAAAAGGGCACATATTTGTTGTTTAGAAATATTTTTGTTTTTAACTCCATCGTATGATAGCCCATTGGCATAGAATTGATGACACCTATCCCTAAAGCTTCCCCATTTGATAATTTCTTTGGAAACAACTATGGCACCACTAGCTAATGTTTCTAGGTTAGTGGCGAGGGATTGATGATGGTCAAGCTCAAAAGTTTTCAATTTTACAATCAGTCTATTGATTTTGGATGTATTTTGTCCTAACTGATTAATTAATTCTTTGTGTTTCGCCTGTGTGGTCAAAAGGAGGAATTGAGGGTTGTTCTTGTGTGTTTTCAGGAGGTGCATTTGGTTGTTCTTGTGAGTTTTCAAGAGGTGCATTTGGTTGTTCTTGTTCTGGATTAGAAGAATCTGGTTTTTGAAACAAAAAATGAAAAAACCTAATCAAAATTAATGAAATTAAATTCAAAATGTAAAACAAATTGCATAAACCAGAAAAAAAGAGAAAAATAAACAAAAACTAACCTTGATCCATAGCCTGGAGGACAAATTTAGCACCCCGTTCGTGGTTTAGGTTAGAAAATGGGAAAAAAACAAACTAAAAAATGCATTTTTCGGGTAAATGAGGACCCAGTTTTTTTCAAAAACTTTTTTTATCAGGCACCGTGTACGCGATTTTACTAGGATTATTAGTGTGTACGCGCTCATTTTCCTATAAGCAGTGCATACGTGCTAATTTTCCTAGCCATAGCACATACACGCTCAGTTTCCTAAGCTCAACGCGTATGTGCTACCTTTTCTAGGCTTGGGAAGAACAAACTTAAGCGCGTACGCGGGAATTTGAAATTTTAAAACCGTGTACACACTGCCTGTTTTTCCAAGTTTTTTTTGGGTGGTGTCCACTTTTCTGACCACCATCTTTGTGCACATGCCCTATTTTTTGGTATACTAATTCACCCCCCCTCTTAGTATTCATCAAGAAACTCCAGAAGCACTCGAGGATGCGACTCTGGAATCTCATGTAGTTAGGGACCCTGCTAGAAAGAATCTCTAGGAGCAAGCAAAGTTGCAACATTGGAATCTCATATAGACAAGAATTTAAAACAAAAGAACACTTTTGACTGCCAATAGGAGGAAGAATGCAAAACTTAGTGGTTAATAGCAACTTTAATCTTCTATTTTTATTGAGGAAACTTATTAAAAGAAACCTATGCTAGATGCTTTAAGCAAAAAACCCCATCTAACTTTTATAGAAGTTCAATTTTTACAAAGCTCCAAATTTCCAGATCTTTATCATGCAGTGCTTACAAAAACACTCACAATTTCTAAAGAATCAACATAGGAAGAAAGGAAGGAGCATGCAAAAATTAGGGGAAGAATATGCATGCATCTATAAAAGAAGGTTTACGTCAACTTCCATGGTAATGAAAATCTTCACAGAAAGTTCCCTGATGCTTCTTCTTTCTAGCAATCTAGCTCTGATACCATGTAAAATTTTGTAGTTGTAGCTACACAACATAGGATAGATCTAGCTAGGAAAAAAACAAACTTGTAGATTTAATGCACAAGAAGAAAAAGAAAGAGAAGCTAAGAAAATGAAATTGTATTAAAATTACAATGATTGCATGAAAATATAATTATAGTGGAATTGGAAATTACAGTGGAATTAACCACCGTAGAAACTAAAATTACAGTGGAATTGGAAATTACGAAGGACATGCATAAAATGTTAAATGTGCACTCTTCCTTTGTCAGCTTAGATAAAAACAATGCATGACTTCTTGACTATAATGCAACATGAGTCTCCCCATCAATTATGGAGAGAACAAAAAGTTGAGGTCAGTTGGAAGTTGCATGCACCAACACTATTGGAATAGTAAGACAAGAGATGCTCACAGGTGATGAACCATATGCTAGTGTACATTATGGAAGAATCATTGGTATGCCCTTGATATAAGAAAAAGGTTGTGATGCTGCCCATGAATTTCTAATTTTTAAGCACTTTAGATGGTTGATAAAGATGAACAATAAGTAATTTGGTAAATCTTTTGGTAATGGTATAATAAGATGGTTAAATAATGATGTTGTAGTTTTTGTCACCAAGATTCAAAATTTTCAAAGTGAATATGTTGAGTGTTCATATTGAGGATGAGGTCGACATATATGACCTCATAGATTGATATCTCTTATTAAAAGTGTTTGCCAAAAGGAAATCTCATGATCTGTTTATGGAACCTCTTCTCAAACCGCCTTATGATACAGTGCAAGTGATATATTGTGCCCAAATTTACCAAACCAGGTGTGACCCAACATGGAGATCATTGATGAAGTAGTACTGGTCAGCTAGCCCTAATGCAAGATCACCTTTTGTAAAAATAACCTACCGATTACATGCAATGGCCATGTCATTTCATTCCAAGGGTTATGGTCATCATCCTCACATTTGTTGATATGATGTTTTCATTGTTTATAATTTATTATTTACAAGGGGCTGGAAATTCCCAAAAATATTCTCCTCGGTGGTCATTTTGCATTTACTTGTAGGTTAACTATACAAAGCATGGAGATCAGTTGTTTAAAGGAGTTGATTGTAGTTTGTGTTTTAAGTAACGTTTGATGTACAATATAAATGTCTTGATGCATACTCTTTTTTTAATGGTCAATTTATATTATATTTTGTTTGTATTCAAGATCATGGTTTTTTTAGATGGAAAAAGTGAATCAAAATTAGGTTAATGAATGTTATTTTCCAATGTAGAAGAATAGAGGCAATAATCCCTGAAATTTAGAATGTGACGTGTCCCTTATGTTTATTTTTGTTAGATTGAATTGCATCTGTGTTGTTCAGTGTTGAGAGGGTAAGCACAATGTCCATAGAAATGTGTTTTTTATTTTCTTGTAGGTGTGAATTTTGATTATGGGCAACTGCTTCAATCATTGTGCTTATAATGAATTCAATTATTGTATAGATCAAATTTATTTAATAATTAAATGAAAAATTAATTTTATTCATTATCTAAAATTAGACTTTTTAAAGTTTATTTCCAGGCTAGGCCCATGTGGACTTCCGAGGTGTGCTTCTCTACCAGCCACCTTTTTTTTGTGAATTGAAGTTTGATACATTCTAAATCATGAAAAAATATCTTCATAGTTCATTATTTCCTCTTCTCGATTTTATTGAATTGTTGTTCATATTTATGATCATAACCCTATGTTAAGGTAAACAGATTATCAATGTCATTCTAATAAAATTGATGACTGTAAAGAGTGTACGAAGAAGAGGGGATGCTGATTAATATTGAATTTTCTATATCAATATAGGTTAGAAATAGTTAGTCAATTTGAGTCATTTACAATTTTGCCCAAACATACACTTTTGGGTGTTATAAGTTTTTTGGTCATAATGTGAGCTTTGGAATGTTTCTTCAATCTTTGTTTCTAATCATTGCAAGTAGTTACTTGATTGTCACTATAAATACTTGATAAATAGGAGATATTATCCATAACACTTCAAATTATGATATTGTTTTTTTCTTTTTTTTTCAATAAAAGTGGAGAAGCCACTAAACTTTTTTATTATATTTTACAATTTTTTACAACAGGTTCAAAAGGCATACTGACAGGAAAGAACCCACAAGAAAACCTCCGGTTATCGCCTTATATAAACCAAACTATTCCACCCTTACAAAATAGCTGTTACATATCCAATTGATCATATATTCCGCCCAAACCCATTCATTTGAGAGATACAATGAGGTCCCTTAGGACTTTTCCTGATACAATAGTTCATCATATGGTTATATCCAAAAAAACATAAGCTCAACTGATTATAAAATGAAGAGCTAGATGTCATCAAATATATCCTCAAGAAAATCATGCAAAGGCACCAAGATGCCTGTATGCTTTTACCATTTGGGGAGCAAAAAATTCTTCAGCCTGGCTTGTCAAAACTGAATTCTATACCAAATTTTCCCATACCTGCATCAAAAAACCATACCACATCTCCAAGATACCATAGCAAAGTATCAGACATTCAAAAACCAAGTGCTAGTGCCTTTAGCTGGGGGATAATTAGCTGCATCCGGAGGAGGAACAACCCTTAGAGGAAATTCTAGCTGTGCAGGAGCAGAAAATTGAAAGCTCAAAGAAAGTAGCGAGTGCAAAGCTACAAAAACAACCAAAGCCTTATCCACAATTTGAGCAGGTACCCAATTCACAAGAAATTCCATACATGCCAGGGTATCATCCAAAGTATCACATATGAGCCCCATTCTTAACTCAAACAATAATTGACCATACCATCCATTACCCAAAATCTCATGACGAGGAAGAAAAAAACCATAATAGAAAGTCCCCACATCAAAATGATAACTATCCAAAGTAGGAAAAACCATATCCCAATTACACATTATTGGAAACATGAACGTGGAGACCAAGAGATGAATCAATTCAGAATCAAGTAAAACATCATAACAAATTGTAATAAATTGAGACATATTCTCAGAGTAAGAAATATTAACACATATTTCCAACCAACAATTCCTAAAAAGCTTGCGGATTTCATAAGCCACCTCAGGAGAAAATAGGTTAAAAACCTTACCGAGCTTTTGATAATTATCCTCATTTTCTTCCTTTGGAACCACAGATTAAAACACTGCTCTATATTTTACATAAGACAAGAGACTCGACATTTGCAGAAACAATCACACCAAGACAACCCACAGTACATGTGAAACAAAATACAACCTACCACTTTCTAAATAATCTAAGTGAAAGACACGAAACAAGTTTCTTAATTGAAGTAATAAATGTCCGCCAACAACTTACCACCTTGTCGATGACAAAAAAAGATAGACAAAATATAATTTCAAGATTGCAAACTGCATTGATGTGATATTTCACAATACATAACAACACTTCAAACCTGACAACCATCAATGATAACTTAATGGGAGAAAACACCTTTGCCAAAAAATGATTACAAACATCATAGAACAATGTCGATCCTACCACGACCGAACTCACATAAATAATCTGCAAGTTAGTACTGGAGACATCATCAGACAATAATAGCCCAAGTACGTACATCAGATAATACCTCACACATGCCAATATCCATTTTAAGCTAAAAATCCAAGCCTTTACATCGCACACACCACCACCCTTGAGTGTATCATGGATATCCACACCCTCACCCTATGAATGACATCACATATCACTAGTACATAAAATAGAAATACAATTTCTACTTCATATACCAGACATATAATGATAGTCATCCATAAAATGAACATGTACACAAACCTGACAATTAAAGGAGGGCGGGAAAGGAATTTCAAATCACCAAGAATTAAATCATTTAGAAACCAGACTGCAATAAAACCATACGAAGCATTAATCATTCTGAATTCCTTCCCAAACTTTAGAAGGAATTTCTTTGGGATCAACTTTACGAAAATGTGCTTTACTATCAATAGGTAGATTAGCCAGGAAATCCGCCACTGTGTCAGTTTCTCTATAACAATGACTTATTAAGAAGGAATAAAAAGAATCTAACCTTTGTAAAATATGATCAAGCAAATATTGCAACTTCCAACAATCTGATTTCTTCTTCATAACACTCTGTATTATTACCATAGAGTCACCCTCAATCACTATGTTTTTGATCCTTAATGAGATTTCCATATCCAAGCCAAAGGATAAAGCTTGATACTCCGCGAAATTATTAGAACTAATACCAATTTCATGACATTTAGCAAGAATGAGTTGCACATTATGATAAAAAATAGCCATCCCAACTCCTGCCTGCCTAGGGTTTCCCCAGGAGGCACCATCAAAATTAAGTTTGAAATGCCCCCAAGGAGGAGTTTTCCACTTAGTCAACAACCTTTGACCTAAGGACTTGTTACTCTTGGAGACTGAGCCATGAGAGGGTAAGATTGAGAGGGATTTCCAAACCCTGTTAACCCTATTATCCCAATGGGAAAAAGAAGACTGGTTACCCAAGTTCTTATAAATGTATGACAATGCAACCTCCAAAATAGAGGCTTCAATTTTTTGTAAAACATCTGATACAGAAGAACACACCTTTTTTAAAATCCTACTATTTCGTTCAAGCCAAATGTTCCAGAGCACAATAGAGGGAGAAATAACCCAAAGGAATGCATAGAAAGATGATTCAAACATGAGAGGCCAAGAACAAAAGTGAGAAACAAGATCCTTACCAATAACAAAAGATAAACCTAATTTTCCTAGCAGCCATTGACAACACTCATAAGCAAAATCACAATGAAGAAACAGATGTGAAGAGGACTCTAGGTTCTTATTATAGAGGACACAAGGAAAAACAACAGTAATATCTAATCTGTCCAACCTCATTCCTGTTAGAAATCTATCCTGGACAACCAACCAAGCAAAAGCTCCAGCTTTAGGTAAACAAGTTGAGTGCAAGAACAACTTATAAGGCCAATATGAACAAGTTTTAGCAGGTAAAAGGGAGTTATAACAATCCTTAACATAATACTTTCTAGAGTCATTCCCAGTCCAAATAAGTTCATCCTCGAAATCTGAGAGAGTGACAATCCTCTCACCTAGAATCTTATCAAACTCTAATTTCAAATGCAAATCCACATCAAGGAAATCAATCGACTTCCATTTTGTCCTTTTTAGAGGACCATTCTAAACAATATCAAAATAGTCTGCCACATACACACCCCAAAGAGAAGTAAGCATTGCAATCAAGGGAGACCAATCTCTAATGCTAATCAAGGAACAATGTCCATTCCATGATTCATCCCAAAACCTAGCTTTCCTTCCATTATGCACAACCCATGAGAGACAGGGAATAATAATTGCTCTGCATTTACATAAAAAATTCCATATGATAGATCCAGAGGGCAGATTAGAAAATTGAAAAATACTTTCTCTAGGACCATTGTTCAAATACTTAGCAAACATAATCTAAGCCCACAAAGACTTTGGCCTATCATAAAGTTTCCAGACCAATTTA
This sequence comes from Cryptomeria japonica, assembly GCF_030272615.1. Taxonomy (NCBI): domain Eukaryota; kingdom Viridiplantae; phylum Streptophyta; class Pinopsida; order Cupressales; family Cupressaceae; genus Cryptomeria; species Cryptomeria japonica. The sequence continues at coordinate 3,598,508 of NC_081415.1, read as the reverse complement.
GCCCCTAATGCTAAATTTTGATTATCCAAATTATGAATACCAGTACCACCTAATTCCTTAGGAAGGCAAATCTTATCCCAAGCTACCAAAGGCAACCTCTTTTTTCCATCCTTATTGTTATTCCAAAGAAACGACCTTAGAGTATCTTGCAAGTTCACAATAGCTTTTTTTGGTGATTTTAATATCAACATTAGATAAATAGGAACAACATTCATAATAGATTTGATTAACATCATTTTACCAGCCAAATACAACCATTTATTGTTCCAAGAAAGAATTCTTTTCGAAATGACCGAAATAACCTTATCCCAAAAGCTAAGCTGATCTTGCTTAACAAAGAAAGGGATCCCAAGATACATACATGGCAGATTACCAATATTGTTATCAAGATTCAATTGTGTAATTTTTCAAGTCAAACTTATTGAGCCATGTTTCATGAGAAATGGTTCATAAGAACACATCTCTCATGAGAATTAATGGTACACTTAGCACTCATTGCATCTAGGTGATGCTTATAGAGGTGAAAATTTGGGCCTCTTTGGGAGGGAACCCATCCCAGTACTACTCCAACTCAAGTGTGCTTTACTACAAAGTTTCCTCCATAGTTAAACCCACTTAGCTAGTTACCCCATTCAAAACCTTTAGCAAGTATTGTTCCTTACAAACCATTCATTTTATAGCCCCTTTAGATCAATCAATTAATAGATAGGAAATATTTTCCACAACACATCAAATTATGATATTGCTATCATTTAACTTATCGACCCGGAGTAGTAGTTCACAAGAAACCATCTTTAATGAGAATGAATGGTATGCTTAGAACACATTGTATCTAGGTGATGCTCACAAAGGTGAAGCATTGGGCCTTCCTGGGAGGTTGCCCATCCTAGTGCAACTCCAACTCAAGTGTGCTTAACCATAGAGTTTCCTCCAAGGTTAAACCCTCTAAGCTTGCTATCCCATTTGTAAAACCTTTAGCAAGTGTTGTGCCTTATGAACCATATTATAGAACCACTTTATCTCATTAATTGATAAGTAGGAGATATTTGCCATAGTACACCAAATTATGAAGTTGCTATTAGGACTCAACTATGTAGTTTTTGAGTCAATTTCATTTATCCATGTTTCATGAGTAGCACATCCATAATAACTCATCTCTCATAAGAATGAATGGTGCACTTAGAACTCATTACATCTAGGTGATGCTCATAGAGGTGAAGCATTGGGCCTTACCGAGAAGTCACCCATCCCAATTTTACTCTAACTCGAACGAGCTTAACCACATAGTTTTTCCCAAGGTTAAACCAACTTAGCTTGCTATCCCATTTGAAAAACCTTCGACAAGTGTTGTCTTATGAACTGTTCATTATAGAGCCCATGTAGCTCGTCAATTAATGATAATTAAGACATGATTGGATCCAACTAAATGATGAAATTAATGAAGAACAAAAGTCTACTACCAATGTTTGATGAAACTTTAGGATCTTGTTTGAACTTATTTTTTATTTTAGGGGAAAATTGTAGGAAATTTTACATTCTTTTGGTAATTAGCATAATAATTGAGACATTGATTGGGGGAAAGTACATGTGGTATAAAAATAAAATTTAAGAAATTAATCTCGTAGGACATGGACAAACTTAGGATTTGAAATTTAAATATCTCATTGGCAAGTTGGTGTTTGACATAGTAAAAGTGTGATGATCGATTGATGACTCCTCTTGGGGGCACCTATCCACCGACTTCTTAAGAAGGTATTTCAACCTTTCTCTTAATATTGATATATGAAGAGTATATGTTGTGCCTCCTCCCATAGGACAAAGTCTCAATGTGAATGGTAAAGTTGTTGCAGCTCCAATTGAGATCAGAGATAATGAGTATGCCACTAAATCTCCCTCCCTTGCCGACAAGATCTTCCAAATGTTTAAAATATAGCTAGTAAACATTTTTTGTTGTCATATCTCAAGCTTCCTTGGTTTGTAATGCTCCAACATTCATTTTACTTTGTATTGATTAATCTCTATATGTTTTTTATTTTTGTTGGTTGCAGTTTGTAACTCCGTGTAGTTAATCTCTACAATTGTTTCTTTGTTGGGATTTTTTGCTATCAACTTTTTTATCTGAAACTTTTTAATATCTAATATAATTACAGGTGCTCTATAACTTTTACTAAAAAATGAAGTGAATTTTTGGGCTCTACAATTTAAAATAAGGGTACTAATGGTGTTTTGAACCAAATGTTAAGGTCTGCAAAAGTTTAGCCTCTTAAATTGGAAATTTAAAAACATATAGGACATAGAAAAGAGTTATAAGGAGTTACACTTTTTGATCAACTTATGATGTAGGTTAGGACAAATCATTAGGCATATTTGAGTGGAGATAATGAAGTGAAAATGGAATGCCTGATTAGGTAAGTGGTCTATATCCACTTATAGAAAGTGGAAGGAATATGCTATTTTTAGCTTATGGAATCATCTTGGGATTTGAGTGTTAGTTTTCTAAGTATTTGGGCACAAGTATTTGGGTAATTTCATTGCATGATTTTGTGATTACATTTTTATGGTTTAATATGCTTCACCTCTTGTTTATAGGATGTTTGAGATGGAGGTACATTTGGAAGTGAGTCTATAAGTAATGTTATATTGTTAAAATTATTTCAAAACTCTAGTTGGTGATACTCCTATAAAGGCTTTCTCTATGGGTGTATTGTAATTGTGGTTAGTTTAAATTCATTAGATTTCCATAGGACCCATACTATTGTTTAATAGTGTTTCTAGATTTGATTGTGTTTAATTTATTGAATAATACGTTGGGCTTCTTTGGAGTGTGAGGTTTTCCTTCCAAAAGAGTTTTCCCCATGTATACCTATGTTGTGCTATGATTATGTTTAAATTTAATACATGTTTCTCTTTTTTATTATAATTGTAAAGATATGATTTTTCACAATACTCTTGGACACAAACTTGTAGTGAAGAAATGATAAGCACATCTAGAAAAAAAGAAGTTCTTAGGCACAAATTTTGAGCTTTGGAAGCTTCAGATAAAAGATATGATTTTAGATAGAGATCAATGGCCTACATTATATGGATCCAAACCATCTACTATATCACAAGAAAATTGGGACACAATATGCAATAAATCTTAAGGGTCTCAGTAGAATCTTTTTGGCCGAATCAATCTGTTGGCATATGATGAACCGGTATGATGATAATGTATGTTGTCATTGATGTCAATAAGTGCAGGTGAACCGGTATGAAGATTGGAAGAAGTCATTATTGATGTTCAAGTAGGAGAACCGGTATGAAGGGATGAAGTGGACCGGTGTCAGGGTTTCACTAAGTGTGACTACCGATTGGTAGTCTCAGCTCTAGGGTTTCCGGTTTGGTAATCTAGCTTGTGCGATGCAACCAGTGAAATTTTGTGATGAGTTAGCTAAGAGATAAAGATGAGATCGAGATGCCACATCAGTTTTGTGTACGTGAAGGATTTCCTTGAGGATCTTGCATGTGAAGATCGATTGCATTATATGTCTACCTCGGGAATGTACATTCTTCTTAGCAGTATGTGAAGAGAGCGTGATGGGTTACTGATTTCCATATACGGTGAATAATGGACAATGCAAAATGACTTGTGATTTGTTTGAGATTGTTTTATTCTATGCAAAGTGTTTGAATGGTTAGGATTGGACCGTTTGTAATTGTAAACCTAAAATGTTTAGGGTTTAGAGTTTATGCTACCGACCTATTTGTTGTCTATAAGGTCAATGATGTTTGTTATTGTTTGTCTTGGCAAATGTTGTGTTTGTATCTGAGTGATGAGATACTTGCCAGACCAGTGAGTGGAAAATTGCAGATTGTGATTGCAGAGTAGAGGAGATGAAAAGGATCTGCCTTAGGAAGTAGTGTTGTTATCAGATCAGAGCTTTACATGTTGTCTTCTAACCATTTGAACAGTAGGCAAATCCCTTTACTAGGTAGCTTTAACAAGATTATTGCAAATCCTCTAACCAGGTGACTCAAGATCATTGAGCTCTTTAAATCCTCTAGTGAGGTAACCTTTAACATGGTTTCAACCTTTAATAGGGTATATAGCCATCCCTTAACTGAGTGATCTTTAACAGGATCGGTTCCTAACAGAACCTTATTGTAAAGTCTTTAACTGGACTAGGCTCCTAACAGAGAAAGCTTTAAAAGAGTTCAAAAAAAAGCATGTGGGTATTCATCCCTATCGTGGTTTTTCCCATTTGGGTTTCCATGTGAAAAATCTATGTGTCATGAGTTGTGCATTTTTCATGTGATGATTGAGCAGTCTTTGTTTAGGTGAATATGCATGCAAAGCTAATGGTTATGATATTAATGGTACAACACATGCATGAGTATATTGGTGAAGTAGTTATCAAGTGTTGAATGTTATTTGAAGTATTCTATTTTACTGGTTTAGCTGTCTGAAGTCTTACCATGGTTAAGTTCAATGATGAAGACAATCGGTTCGCATTGTTTTAACTTGATAAGTTGTTGAGAAGTTTTTGTATGTACTGATTCACCCCCCCTCTTAGTACCGATTAGGGTATTTGTTGTTCATCATTATTCATCAATTGGTATCAGAGCAACTCCAGGTCCTTGGTGATATAAGCTTAACTGCTTGAGGTAAAAGATCCTACTTTAAGGATGAAGAGGGAAGGTCATAAGTTCAATAGAGATAACTTCAAAATATGGAAGGACAGAATGAGGATTTATATCAAGAGTTTGGGTGATCAACACTAGAGCTATGTTGAGAATGTCTATGTAATCCCCACTGGCACTCTAACCGATGATCAAAAAAGAGAGATTCATGAAAATGGGCAAGTCATGGAAGCCCTTATTAGCAGCGTGTCCGATATTGAGTTCATTGATGTACAAGATAAGGACAATCCTAAGGATGTAAGCGACACTTTGGATACCATTTATGGTGGTGATGAGCATGTCAAGAAAGCTAAGGAAGAGATCCTTAGAGGAAAATTTGAAGACATGAGGATGGTTGAAGGAGAGACCATTTAGCAATATGGCATAAGGATCAAGACTATGGTTGGAGATATCAAGAGCACTGGTGGAACAATTGATGATGTCATCATTGTTAGTAAAGTTTTGAGATCATTGTTACCGATCTATGCAATCAGAGTTGTTGTTATTCAGGAGCAAGGGTCTATCGACAAGACCAAGGTATCCTTAGACTCTATCATTGCAAAGTTGACTGCATATGAGTTGAATAGCTATGATGGCAGTATTCAGAAGACTGAGTCAACCTTTAGAGCATCTACTGCACCAAGCAGAAAAGGAAAAGAAGTAAGTAACAATTATGAATCCAGGTAACACAAAGACATGGATGATGAAGAGATTCTGATGGAGTTTGAAGCTCTTCTTGCCAAGAGAATTCCAAAAGGCACCGAAAAATACAAAGGTAAGCTTTCTTTAAAATGTTTTTCCTACAATAAGATAGGACATATAGCTGTTAACTGTCCTAACAATGACAATAAGGACAAACCAGAGAACTCTTTGTGCAGAGAATGCCAACTTGGGAAGATGTCTTCCTCAACTTTCAAAGGTAAGTCTTTTTCAACAGAAAACTTACTTGATCTTGTGCACACTGATCTGTGTGGTCCAATGAAAACTAGAAGTATTCAGCGAGATAGGTATTTCATGATTCTTATTGATGACTGCTCAAGAATGATGTGGGTCACATTCTTGAAAGACAAGTCTGAGGTATTTGGAAAGTTCAAAGCCTTTAGAGCATTGGTAGAGAAGGAATGTGGTCAAAGCATAAAATGCCTAAGAACTGATCAAGGAGGTGAATTCACTTATGATGAATTCAACAAGTGCTGTGAAGAGAATGGTATCAAGAGGTAGCTGTCTACCCCAAGGACACCACAATAGAATGGCATAGCAGAAAGGAATAATAGGACTGTAGTTGAAGCGGCCAGAACAATGCTGATCCAAGGAAAGGTTGTTCACACTTTTTGGAGACAAGTAGTGAGCACTACAGTCTATACTATGAGCCAGGTACTCATCAAGAAAGGTAAAGATAAAACCCCTTATGAGTACTGGACCGGGAAGACTCCCATTGTGAGTTATTTTAGAGTATTTGGCAGTAAGTGTTATATCAAGAGAAGTTATCATCTAAGCAAGCTTGATGCTAAATGTGATGAAGGAATATTTCTGGGATATTCCACCAAAAGCAAAGCTCTCAAGTGCTACAACAATAGGGCTCAGAAAATTGTTGAGAGTATCAATGTCAGGGTTGAAGAATCCCTTGAGAAACCTGAGGAAACCAGCAACGAGCAAGTGGAAGATGAACCGGGTGTAATCTTCTGGGAACTAGTTAAGAAAGAAACAAGCAAAGACCTGAGTGTTCCTGTACCGGTAGAAGCTGCAGTATGTGAAGAAGAAGATGGATAAGAAGAAGAAGAGGAAAAGCAAGCAGAACCAGCTAGAGTCATTCCTAGATATATAAAACTACATCATGATCTGAAGCAGATCATGGGAGATAAAGATGCAGGGATACTCACAAGAAGAAAGGTGAAAGAAAATCTTGCATGATTTTTGAATTTGAGCCTAAGACCACTAGAGAGGAACTTACAGATGAAGACTGGATTAAGGCAATGGAAGAGGAGCTAGACTGAATAGAAAATAATGCAACATGGTCTTTGGTACCCAGACCGGAACACAAGAATGTCATAGGCACCAAATGGGTCTTCAGGAATAAGTTGAATGAAGAAGGCACATTTGTAAGGAACAAGACAAGACTTGTATGCAAGGGATATGCTCAGGAAGAGGGAGAAGACTATGGAGAAACCTTTGCCCCAGTGGCTAGACTGGAAGGTGTTCGAATGCTACTTGCATTTGCAACATTTAAGGGATTGAAGGTATACCAAATGGATGTGAAGTCTGCATCCTTGAATGGAATCCTAGAAGAGGAATTGTATATTGAGCAACCGGATGGGTTTTCCTTATCAGAAGATAGTAATATGGTGTGTAGATTACACAAGGCCCTGTATGGATTGAAACAAGCACCAAGGGCATGGTATGAATGGTTACACTCTCATCTTGTGAAGATAGGATTTCAGAGAACAAGTGAGGACAGAAACATCTACCTGAAATTTGAAGGTGATCAGATTCTGATCTATGAAGTGTTTGTAGATGACATAATCTATGGAGGAGATGATGAAATGAGCCATGCATTTGCAGATGAAATGAAGAAAGAGTTTGAGATGTCTCTGAATGGAGAGATAAAGTTCTTCATTGGTCTAAAGATTCAATAGATGAAAGAGGGTATCTTTATTACCGAGTCCAAGTATGTCAAAGAGGTATTGAAGACCTTTGGCATGGAGGAGAGAAAACCGGTTGGTACACTAATGGTGACTGGTTGAAAATTGACTAAGGAAGATGATTCAATGTTGGTGAATGAGAATGAGTACTGGTCAATGATCGGTAAGCTACACTATGTGGTACACAACAGACCAGATATTGATCATGCAGTGGGCATTGTGGCCCGTTTTCAAAAAAGTCCAAGAGAATCTCACTTGGTAGCAGTTAAGAGGATTCTTAGATACCTGAAAGGGACATTTGATTATGGAATATTGTGGTATCCATACAATGGTGATTTTAATCTCAAAGTATTTACCGATGCAGATTGGACGGGTAATGTGGACGACCGAAAGAGCACAATTGGTGGAGCGTTCTTTCTTGGTGGAAGACTAGTCTCATGGACGAGTAAGAAGCAGAGTTGTATTTCCCAGTTTACAGTTGAAGCAGAGTATGTGGTAGCATTTACGAACTACACTCAAGTAATCTGGATGAAACATGTATTGGATGGTTTCAAAGTACCTAGATCTGAATCGGTGAGTATATTTTATGACAACACAAGTGCAATAAATATTTCCAAAAATCCGATATTGCATGCTAGAACTAAGCACATTAAGCTCAAGTATCACTTCTTGAGAGAGAAGGTTCAAAACAAAGAGGTTGTATTAGAACATGTTTCCAGTAAGGAGCAACTAGCAAACATATTCACTAAGCCCTTACCGAAAAGTACATTTACCTATTTCAGAGGTGAATTAGGGGTTCTGCCCCTTCATGAAGTAAATTAAAAATGTGTGCTCTGGATCAGTCAGGTACTATAGTGTCAAATCTTTCAGGATTGATGTGTTGAAGGATGCTACTCCATATGGGGAGTAACATAGTGGAGAATGGAAGCTTGTGCCTCCACTTTGGCATTGTTGTCAAAGGGGGAGAAGATATATGATATGGGAGAAGATATTTGAAGTTATGAAGATATATGATATGGGAGAAGGTATATGTTATAGTTACACTGGTCTATGTTGTTTATAGTTGCAATGCTACACTGAATATTGCCATCAATGCCAAAGGGGGAGACTCTTGGCATATGATGAACTAGTATGAAGATAATGTATGTTGTCATTGATGTCAATAAGTGCAAGTGAACCAATATGAAGATTGGAAGAAGTTGTTATTGATGTTCAAGTAGGAGAATTGGTATGAAGGGATGAAGTGGACCAGTGTCAGGGTTTCACTAAGTGTGACTATCAGTTGGTAGTCTCAGCTCTAGGGTTTCCAGTTTGGCAATCTAGCTTGTGCGATGCAACCAGTGACATTCTATGATGAGTTAGCTAAGAGATAAGGATGAGATCGAGATGCCACATCAATTTTGTGCAAGTGAAGGATTTCCTTAAGGATCTTGCATGTGAAGATCAATCGCATTATATGTCTACCTCGGGAATGTACATTCTTCTTAGTGGTATGTGAAGAGAGCATGATGGGTTACTGATTTCCATATGCGATGAAGAATGGACGATGCAGAATGACGTGTGATATGTTTGAGATTGTTTTATTCTATGCAAAGTGTTTGAACGGTCAGGATTGGACCACTTATAATTGTAAACCTAAAATGTTTAGGGTTTAGGGTTTATGCTACTGACCTAATTGTTTTCTATAAGGTCAATGATGTTTGTTATTGTTTGTGCTGGAAAATGTTGTGTTTGTATCCGAGTGATGAGATACTTTCCAGACCAGTGAGTGGAAAACTACATAGTGTGATTGCAGAGTAGAGGAGCTGAAAAGGATCTGCCTTAGCAAGTAGTGCTGTTATCAGATCATAGCTTTACCTGATGTCTTCTAACCATTTCAAATCCTCGAGCGCGGTAACCTTTAACAGGGTTTCAACCTTTAACAGGGTATATAGCCATCCCTTAACCAAGTGATCTTTAACAGGTTCCGGTTCCTAACATAACCTTATTGTAAAGTTTTTAACCAGACTAGGCTCCTTAAAGAGCAAGCTTCAAAAGAGTTAAAAAACAAGCTTGTGGGTATTCATCCCCACCATGGTTTTTCCCATTTGGGTTTCCACGTGAAAAATTTGTGTCATGAGTTGTGCATTTTTCATGTGATGATTGAGTAGTCTTTATTTAGGTGAATATTCATGCAAAGCTAATGGTTATGGTATTACTGGTACAACACATGCATGAGTCTATTGGTGAAGTAGTTATCAAGTGTTGAATGTTATTTGAAGCATTGAGTTTTACTGGTTTAGGTGTCTGAAGTCTTACTGTGTTTAACCGGTATTGCCATGGTTAAGTTCAGTGATGAAGACAATCGGTTAACATTGTTTTAACTTGATAAGTTGTTGAGACATTTTTTTATGTACTGATTCACCCCTCCCCTCTCAATACCGATTAGGGTATTTGTTGTTCATCATTATTCATCACAATATTGCTAAATGTACATGACAAGACCACTACAACACTTGGAAGAGTTTTATCAAGCCAAATCTCTAGTTATTTTTTAAAAAAGGAAAATTTGTATATCCTCAATATGGAGGATGATGGTTATGTGATAAAATACCAATAAGTGTTTAAGATGGTTGTTATCTAGTTACACTTTGTTAGAAGAAAAATAGAGGAGAATTATTGCATGACTTCGATGTATTATTTTCCAAATTTATGGGACCACCTTGTTATGGCTATTGGGAGCACTACCAGCATGTTGAAAATGAAAGAGATTGTAACTTCATTCCTTTTTGAAGAGACACAAAGTAAGTCTTCCAAATTTTCCAAGGAGACCCTATTTTTTCATGTGGTAGATTGAAGGAAAAATATAAGGATGAGAAGCAAGACACGTCTAGATTAAAAAATTATGGGAGATTCAAATCTCTTGCTAAATGTGGCAAGACTAGCCTAGATCAGAGTATAAGAGAAGAAATGAAAGAAATATTTTGATGATAAATCTAATAGGTCCTTCCAGAATGATGGTGATGAATTTTTTGTAATATTGACTACAAATGCATCAAAAGGTGTGAAACTAATTGATATTTTTGCATCTTTTCACATGACACCACATTTGGATTAGTTTACAAAATATGAATATATGATTGTGGGGTGTACTTTGGAGATGATTCTTATCTAAATATTGTTGGCCATGGTAGAGTCTTGATATGATACCTTGATGGAAAAATTCAAAAAGGATCAATGGTGTATTGCATATCTCTAGTTTGACATGAAACCTACTTTCTATATGTAAATGAAATGATTAGAGGATGTAGGTTGTTTTCTTTAGCAGAGGATGCAAGATGGTTAAAAGATCTACGATGCTTGTTAAGGGTGTTTGGATAGGCACTTTATTTCAACTCGATGTATGCATAGTTGAGTGATTTTTTATTTATTTCTATAGAATGAAGAGATCTAAATAATCTTTACCTTCACCATTGGAATCAATAATGAAGCATACATTTGTATGCTATTTCTGGATTTGGTTGTGTTTGTTTATTTGTAATGTTTTAGATCATACTCTATGATCCATCATCAGGATGTTAAAGAACTCAAGAATAGAAAGATGATGGATCATAGAGTGTGATCCAAAACGTTGCAAATAAACAAAAACAATTGAATCCAGAAAAAACATACAAAGAAACATGATTGATTGTGGAAAACTAATATCACTACTAAAGAGTATTTTTTTCACTTTTGATGGGCACGTTTTATGGGTACTCAAAATTGTTTATATTTTTCAATCTAACATTCCTACAAAGAAAACTATGTTATATGACATCAAAGATGAGTCACATAGGTGAGAGACGGCTAGGGATCTTGAAAAATAAAAACCAAAATAAAAGGCTAGACAATTGTAACCTTGAGTTTGATTTTTGTGAACATATGGAAAATAAAATCATGTTCAATTTTAGTTTATTTCTCATAAATCTCGTGGTTATTGGATGTGATACATTTTGATATTTTAGGTCCTATTAATATTCATTCAATTTTACAATCTATTTATTATGTTTTTTTCATTGATGATTATAATAGAAGTAGATGTACATATTTCCGTAGTAGTAAATTTGGAGTCTTTACCCTATTTAAAGAGTTTAAGGCTCTAATAGAGAATCAAACTAGTAAAAGTTAAAAAGATTTTGAGGATTGATAATTGCATTGAATTTTATTCAACAAATTTTGATAAGCTCTACAAGGATCATGAAATAGAAAGACATAAGACTAAAATATAGGGAAATGAGGTTTGCTAGCCTAAATATGCAAACTAGGAATCAAACACATTCCCATCAATCTCATTAGAGAACAACAAATTAGGACCAACTTCAATCTCTTATGAGAGCTAGAAACTTTTATTGATTGTTCCCTTTTAATTGTTGATGATTGGATAATGATCTAGATATGAAAATTCAAGGACTAGGTGAAAGGATGCAAAATTGACAATAATTAGCATAAGCAAACGTATATAGATCTGAAAATCAATTGGGATGTACCGAACTAAAAATGAAGTGCAAAGAGGAACATATAAAAATGATTGGGACTCCAAATGGTTTCACACTTGAATTAAGGAACCATAGTCCTTATGGGTGTCCTCATGTAAATAGGTGTCAAAACTGATCTCAAGAACTTCCAAACTATCTTCTTGTTAAATTCTAGGTTAAATTATTATGACTATAGTGTGAGGAACCATAGACTAGGTGGAATAGGGTGCTAGGTACCTTTGACCACATCTTTGATGCTGAATTTTATCCTGTAGCATCTATCTCTATTTGTATTATTCTTCTATACTTGTAAACTGAGTTTGAAACAGCTTTATGATCTTGCAAATGCACAAAAGAAGAGGAAAATGTTGGGCTATATAAGGGGCTTACCAAAGTTAAACCCTTCATAAGTGTTGACCTCCACTACAACAATGATTGATTTGAAAAGAGAGCTTACCCTTGGTAGGGCAGAGGCCAAATCTGAAATGAAATGTTGAATTGAAATGATTATACCTTTGGATTGGTGATGCAATGTCCTTTAGATAATTCCTCCAAGCATTGAGGCAATAACATGATAAATAATAACAAAATCCATCACAAAAATATAGTTGAAGGAAAATTACTATAGCTTGATGCTCCTTGTACTCAAATCTTCTCTTTATAGAAGAATATTTTCTCTTGGATTTAAATGAGCTTATGAAAGATGATCAAATGAATTGGAGATGATGCCTTGTATAAAGTTATCGAGGCATTTTTGCATTTTAGCTGACTTCCAATGGTCATATCCAATGTTTGAGACCAGATTAGGCATTGCTAAGGTCAACATGTCACTAGATCCCAAAATTTTGACCAAAAAAGTCATTCACTAGAGCTAGTTGATAGTGACCCAACAAAATAAGTCCCTAATTTTGTAAGAAGAAAAATAATAGGGCCCTAATATTGGATTTGGAATGTAAATGTGGATTGATGAAATTTAAGTGTGGAATAAGGTACCTTGAACTTTAAAATAGGATAGAACCCAAATAAGCTTAAAATGACATAGTAGAGGACACACTAAAGGAAGGACCCAAAAGGAGTGTCAAATTGCAAGGGGTTACAATCTACAATACTATAGAGATAAACCAATACACCCCTCAATAGAATGAAATTATTGAAAGAATCAATGTCACATGGAGAGAGCCAAGAGTATCCTCACTGTGTTGGATTAGAATAAAAGTTTAGGGAAAAGGTAGTTTCTATGGATTGCTAATTGGTAAAAAAGTATCCCATAGTAGCTCTTGTTGATAAGACACCTATCTACATTAGCACTTTTTGCTAAGGCACTTATGGAGGCATGTTTGGGAAAAAGGCCTTCATTAAGACATCTTAGAGTTTTTGGTTAGGAGGCATATGCTCATGTGCAATAAAGAAGAGGTCAAAGTTGGAGAACAAGGCTATTAATTATATCTTGATAATTTATGGTATTGATGTTAAAGGGTACAAGCTTTGGGATCCCATGAACAAGAGAGTTGTATATAAAAAATATTTATTTTTAGAGATGTTAAGCCTTCTTCCAAAGTGACAAAATACCTTTGATATAAGGTAATAAAGAATATCTTGATCATTATCCTTTCACACAATTATCTACAACATTTCTAAATAGTGAGATGCACAAATTTTATTATCTTTTTGAATTAACATGCATTCACTTAAGCAAATCAATCTCTCTTCATTTATAACTATTCATATTGCCATCATATTTATTTAATTTGATCCATTTTAGTCTAACAACTCTTTTAATTACATTGAGAAGTGGTTTATAATGACATCAATCGAGTTTGTGACTATGTTAAAATATTACTTAAATTTTAATGAATTTAAAAAAAGTCTAAAGCATAATAAATAATTCTAAAATAGATAAAATTAAATAGTTACTAAATAATTATAAAAAAAATAAAATAACTTTTTAATAAATAAAAACAATTAGATTCATAAATAAACAATATAAATAAAATAAAATAATTCTTATATAATTTAAAATGAATAAAATAATTTTCAAGTGAAAAAAATTTCACAACATTCATAATTTTTAAAATAATTAAAATAATACAATGTCTATTAAATAAATAGAAGTAACTTCTCAAATTAAAATAAACTAAAATAAAAAAAGCTTAAAATTATTTTTCTTTCCAAAATAAATTATGTTTGAAATATTTAATATTTTTTATTAAAAATAATAAAAATAAAATCTCCCGAAAACAAACAATGGAATAACATTTCTCAAAGCAAATCTTAAAACTAATAATGCTTATAAAAATTATATGTCAAAAAAGTTGTGTCCAACAGTTATATGAGGATTGATGGCTTTGATTCTTTTCCAATATATCCCGCCTTCCTTCAATGTCTCCCTTAATTCATCTATCCCACTCCTCCATAAATTGATCTCCTTGAGTCTTTTTAACCGCTCCAATCCATCTCCCACCTTGTTCAACTTCTCACACCTTCGTAGCTCCAACTTCTCAAGGCATGCCATCGCTCCATCCTCCATTTCTGGAAACTCCTCCAATTCAGGGAAATCCTGCATCACAAAGAAGCGGAGGTGTGGAAACCCTCCCGACTTTCCAAACGCCTTTGGCAATTCTCTGCACCTCTTGTTCACCCACAACGTCAAACTCACTAGATTGGGCAATGCTTGTAATTCCGGGTAATTACTGCAATCACAATTATATAAAAAGAGATATGTGAGATTTGCCAAACAGCATATCCAACTCGGCACTGCAAAATCCCATAGTACAAGATGTTCCAGATCTCTCATTGCACTCATTCTCTCCGGAAATTGCGGAAGATCCGATTCTGATTCACCTTGCATTCCATCGATTGCATTGTTGACCATCAGCCGACGCAGCTTCTCCAAGGGTGCAAGGATCCCTTCTTCCATCCTCTTCAACTGCGCTTCATCAGAAACTTCAAATTTTATTTCCTCAATCTCACTCATCTTCCCAACATCCTCTAACCTTAACACACCCTCTTCTTCTTCCACGGACAGGGACAACCAACAACCCCCAGATATTCGCAGTGTTCGCAAAGACTCCAGCTTTGATATTTCCTTTGGCAGTCGCTCAAACGAGCCTTTCAAATGCTGAAGACACCTAAGTTCACTTATCCATTTCGGTATCTGAATAGTTGCTTCGGTAGAGACATTAAGATAAGTTAGACTCCTAAGATGTCTCACACACTTTGGTAACATCTTAATCTTTGTCTCCATCAAATTCAACACTCTAAGAAGTTTCATCTTTCCAACGCAAGCAGGCAATGTGGAGATATTTGTGTAGCTCAAATCCAGAACACGCAGAACTCTCATACCCCTGAAAAACATTGCCGGAATGTTTCCTCCAATTTTGGTATTGCAGGAGAGCGACAGTGTCCGGACAAGTGTGGGAGAAACAGGACGCCTCTCTGAAGTGGCACGCTCATCAATATCTTTCTTCGCCAAAAATAAGCGACACCAGCGACCACCGCCTCTATTATTCACAGAGCGCAATTCACAGAAGGCGTCCTCAACACCGAATGCAAAGTTATTTTCTCTGGATATGAGTATGGCCAAATCCAGCAATAAATCATGAATTTTACAATATTTAGTTAACGATATATTTTCCCATACTTCCACCAGACAGAGATTGGCAAGCTGATCTAAACAATCCCACGGATTCTCCTTTTCTGGAATGAACCCTTCTCCCAACCACAGATAAATGAGATACTCACACTCTATTTGCTCATCCTCAGGAAAGAAAGAAAGATAAGCAAAACAAGCCTTGAGATGTGCAGGCAGGGAGTCGTAACTCAACCTGAGAATATCCATGACAGGGTCGTTAGGATTGCTTACCTTTTTCAGCTTATCAAACTTGGACTGCCACTCCCCTGGCCGTGTAGTGTTCGCCAGAGATGCTGCTGTGGTCTTGATGGCAAGTGGCAATTTCCCACATTCCTTCACGATGTTCATAGCTACCTCCTTCAGGTACTCTGGCGCTCCATTTCCATCAGACTGGGGAAAAGCATAAGCACAAAACAGCTTCCAGCTATCTTCTTCTGTCAAACTTTCCATCTCATAAATCTTAGCATGAAGATTTACACAGACCTCTCTGCTTCTTGTGCTAACCAAAATTTTGCACTGACTGTTAGCTCCAGTTGGGATACCGAGTCTAGTTAGCAGATCACCTTCTCTAGTAGCCCTCCAAACATCATCTAAAACAATAAGGCACCTCTTCTCTTGGATAAAGCTATGAATCTCTTCTGCTGCTACCTCTTCACTTATTCCACTCTCCTTAATTCTCCTACTTAAATTTTCATCTAATTTAAAGGCTAAGTCACTGAGCAACTTGGAAAGAGAATAGAACTGAGAAACTGAAAGCCATGCAGATTTCTCATACCTTCCCTTTTGGGCGTCGTAGACATGCTGAAGAAGATAGGTCTTGCCCATCCCCCCCATTCCAACCACTGCAATGATTGGAAATTGGGGGTTTTCTAGCAAATTCACCATGCTATCTATCTTGGACTGAATCCCCACTGGTTTGGAATCGCTGGGCAGGAGACTTAGTCTCTTAAGCTGTCGTCTCTGGGAGCTGCTTGATGATTCTGCTTCTTCAATGCGAGACACCACAGAATGACCTATATTCAGCCGGTTTCCCTCTTCAATAACAGAGCTCACTTGGGCTTTGATCTTTTGAATTCTTCTGCCCATTTTATGGCGACGAATCAATTGACTACAACCCAAACTGCAAAACTGAGGATTAGTAGCATACATAGAATCCACAGCACATATCTGAAGTATGTCCTCTGCCTCCCAGGCAACGTCGCGAACTCTGTGAAGCCAAGTTTTCACAGACTCCTTTTGTCTAGTGTTCTTCTCATCAGCTTCATTTAGAAAATAATTAGTTTGCTCTATTTGGTTCTTCAACCACTCAAAATCTTCAGTGAAGTTCCACACTATGCTTACCTCATTAGCCACTTGTTGAACGGCCATCTCACAAACTTTCCCAACAACAGCTTCTGCAAGTATGGATGCCATCTTCAACCCTTTGTTTTCTTGGAATTGAGAAAACAGAGACGAAATAGAATAGCTGGATGCAATTCAAACTAAAAAAGCTTGGGTGCAGAGTATGAATAATAGTGCCTACAACGATGTCATATATAACATCAATAAGGCATCTTCATGTTCTTTACTTGCAATTCGAGAAAAGAATATGTCCAAAGCAAAAATTAAAGAGAATATGTCGGCCACTTGGAAAAGCAAAGATACAAAGAGAATTCTTGAATTCTTGTAGTCCCACTACCGACGATTATTTGAATTTGAGAAGTCGAGCTTTCCAAATTTCTTCATTACCAAGAAAGTTTTCCCAACGTAATGAACGATAAAATGAAATGATTATAGTTTTCTCTCTGTTCTCTTAACTGATATTCCATGGCCGCTTTCCCTGTATATTTTACTTTATAAATTTGAAAGAATAAAGTAAAAGATTAAAATTCTCAATTCGTTTTTTTAATAATGCAATTAAAGTATAAAAGCATAGAACAAAATTAATTTGATGATCTGTGTTTGTGCTTTCTCTTTTTCTTTTATCTTTAATTTTGATGATGTGTGTTTGTGCTTTCTCTTTTTCTTTTATCTTTTAATTTATTTTTTTGGTCTTTTATTTTTTTAATAAAAGGAGTGAGAATAATATAGAGATTTTGATGTTTTGAAGCATTAAAAAAATTAATTCAATTTCTCAATTAAATCTTTATCACATCAAACATAACATGAATAATAAAATTATATTATCATATTAAATATGACATTATTATCAAAATATTACAAAATGACAAACTTTAGATGGTGCAATGAATTCTAGAATAAGGACATTTATGGATGACAAAAAAGATCGTGGTCTAAAAAATTATGTAGATTAATTCTTTTTTTATACTTTTATAAGTATATTTGTAATAAATATAATTATTTTATCCTTTTAATTATATAATAATTAGTAATAAGTATTTTAAGTTTCTATAAATCAATATAAATGATTAATGTTTATAGAATTTTAAAACACCTTTTTATCTTAGAATATTATTTCTTCTATTCAATTTAAATCTGTAAGTGTAGCTTTGTCTCAATCCAAGGTTATAAATGTGGTTTTCATCCACCTTTTCAAATACTTGAATTAATTATTCTCTTAAACCAACTCAATTCAAAATAGTCATTATATATCAATTCCCCTACTAAAAGATTCAAATTTTGTGCTTAGGACATGTTTAAAAGTATATCACCCCTTGGTCATTAGAAATATCCATCCATTGTAGAAAATTGTGTAAAATCAAACAATGCAACCACCTAACACACTTAAAATCATTTATATCTATATCATTGCCTTGTTTCAAAGTAGTCATTTTGATCCTATCAACATTTTACATCAACAAACACCAAAAATCCTACTTATTTCACTTGTCCACTCCATCACTCTAATCTTTCTTAGAGTTCCAAGTTCCCATCATAATAACCCTCACATTTTCATTTTTATTTATTGTTTGCTATAGTTCTTTCATTTTTATCAAAATCATTAAATTAATTTCAACGAAATTTGACTAAGAAGAGAAAAAGGGAAGCAAGATTTGAAGTTTCGAATTGACTCCCACCCTCTCAGTCTCAACTTGGGTACAATAATTGGTATCAGATCAAGATTCCTCTTTGGAAAGCTTAACTGCATGAGGTATGTTTGGAATGTCATAGGAACTACATATTAAGGCTATATCATTCAATGGAACAAATTTTCCTTACTAGAAGGATAGGATGGAATCTTATTTGGAGACTTTGCAAAATGGAATTCAGGACATTATCAAGTCCGGTTATAAACCTCCACAAAATGGATCTCAGACCTGGATGAAGTTAAGAATCATGAAACTAATGCAAAAGATAGAACGTTATTTTTCAATTGCTTGAGTGATGCAATATTTGGAATGGTTAAGGGGTTGAAAGAAACTAAAGAGATTTGGAATAGACTATGTCAAACCTATGAAGGGTATTTGAAGAAAAAGCAAGCTAGGTGGATGAATCTGAAACAAAAGTATGAGAATCTAAGAATAGTTGAAGATGAAAATGTTGAGAACTACCTACATAGGGTGAAGAATCTAGCAGATGTTATTAGAGTCATTGATAGATATCTTGATGAAGGAGATGTTATAAGGAAGATTTTGTTAACTCTACCTAGATCCTACAAACCTAAGAATTGTGCTATAGAAGAAGTCCATGATTTGGATAAGTATTCAATTGACTATTTTATTATAACACTACCCATCTTTGAGACTTCAAAGATGGAAGGAGTAAAAGGAGAAAAAAGGGTAGCTATATTTAATGTCTCAAGGATAGCATAAGATGAAAAGAAAGAAAATGATAGTTTAGAAGAGATTGAAGCAAATTTTGTAAGATTGAAGAGAGGTACCAAAAAATACAAACGTAAGTTACGCTTGAAATGCTTTAATTGTGGTAGAATTGGTCATTATGATTTTAAGTGTATATATAAAGAAGATTACAAGAAATTTGATGATGATGAGAAGAAGAGCATATATAGAAAACATGATTTTAAGAGGAAGAGAAATGATAGAGGAAAGAAAAGACTATGTTCTATGGAGACACATTCATCAATGGATGAAGAGAGTGAAAACTCAAATAAAGAATATTTATTTTTGGCTATAGAAGACAACAATAATGATATATTTGAAAGACCGAAAGGAAAGAGTAAAGATAAGAAGACTGCACTTCATGCTAAGTGGAACCAAAAGCCTGGATCATCAACTTCAGATGTTAAAATCACATGATAGGTGACAAAGACAAGTTTATTAATCTTAGAAAGTATGATGGTAGATCAGTGAAATTCACATGAGAGGAGGTTACACCTATTTGTGGAATAGGAAGTATCTCGATTAATGGTATACATAGAAGATTAATGATATTTTTTTATGTTGAAGGTTTGAGATAGTTTATTGACTGTTAGTCGAATGTGTAATAAAGGTTATTTAAAGTTATCTTTAGAAATACCATATGTGTAATCATAAAAGAAAAAACTATAAATTTGGTAGTAGAAGGCATTAGGACAAGTGAAAATTATGTTTATTATATAAAGGAAAGAAATGGAAATAGATGTTTTTTAAATCAAAGCAATGAATATTAGTTATGGCATAGAAGGATGGGACATGTCAACTTTACAAATGATAATTATTTTCACTAATAAATCTATGAGAGATTTACTAAGGATTGTCAAACCTACTGATACTTTGTATAGTCAATGTCAACTCAAAAAATAGACAAAGAGGTGTGTAGGATGAAAATGGAATCAAGTAAATTAAGACATAATCCCACTCTCATACACACATTGGAATATGAAAGAGCCTAATGAGATTATTCACTTTGACTTCTTCTTGCACAAGAGAGAGAGAGAGACAATGAGAGAGAGAGAGAGAGAGAGAGAGAGAGAGAGAGAGAGAGAGAGAGAGAGAGAGAGAGAGAGAGAGAGAGAGAGAGAGAGAGAGAGAGAGAGAGAGAGAGAGAGAGAGGAATATCTTTAAGGTTTCTATTCCTTTGCTGCTATGAAGAGGAGATGCAATGTAATGATCAACTATGCAAGTAGAAGAGAAAAGATGCAAAAATAGATTGAAAATACTGAAACCTTCTTATCTAAAAATGAGAGATGGAGTAAAAGGAACCCAGAGGTGCACCTATCATTAAAATTTGAGGTTGACTGAGCAGTTTTAGGATGCCACGCCCTGGTCCCTAATACCACAAAGAGTTGTACTTTTGGAAATTGTTGTTTGATAATTTGTACTATCGAACAAGCACAAAAGTTTGCAAAACACAAAGGACCAAGGTTCCATGCCCTGGTCTTGGACTAGTGCAACATGCCCTGGTCTCATAAAACTAAGATCTACCTCTAAGCCTAGGTTTGTACCTATGTGCTATGTCAGCTCCAAATGACATGCGTCCGTCAGATCCCTATACCTGCATCTACATCTTTAAAAATGGTGTCTAGGTGGCTATATAGTGTTTTGCCTTAGTCAAACCCTTGTTTTGGTGATTTCCACCTCCACAGATAGCCGATAATGTACTAAAAATGTCTTTCCAAAAATCTTGTGTGTGTGCGAGATCCTAAAATGAACAAGAAAGTAAATCTAGAGTTCTATATTATGCTTGAGAGTAAACCCTAAATCCATATAAGTGCTTGAAATCACAAATGCAATAATGGATCTAAAGCATGAATGTAAATATGAAAAACGATTGTTACGAAGCTCATACAAGACATGAAAATAACATGAAACATAGCAAACCCTAAGGTAGAGGTACAAGTCAATCAATAGTCGGTGATCTCCTACTGTTCTTCAATGTCTTCAAAGATCAATTTGACGAAGAAAATGATTGATGTATACCTGATAGATGTTTGATTTTCTGATTGAAGAATTCACGTAAACCTACACTTTCACTTCATAAAAGGCTCCTTCAGAATTGCTAGATGGATCCTTCAAATGAGGAAAGAAAAGGCTATATGTATGAAACCCCAACTTTGTTTTTGATCATAGGCTGACCTACAATCAATATAATTACGCAATCATCTGCATTTAAAGATAAAAATACCACCAAAACACACTCCTAAAATTTAGGGAGAAAAAGTAGGGACCAGGAGACATCATCCCAGTCTGACCAACTTTTTCCCAAATTTTTAGCGAAGCAAGATATCATGATTATAATGTCAATTCCAGAAGGATGTGAAGATCCAAGGTGTTTAGGTGTGCAAAATCAGGCCTTGAAGGTTGAAATAGGACATAATTAGGGCTTTTGATGAAATAATTAATTGAAAGAATAAAATAAAAAGGGGCACACTTAGAGTAAAGGGCCCAATTTTATGATGTGTAGAGTGACGAAAGAAGACTTTAGATTTTATTAAATTAATTAATTAAATTCTTAAAGAGAATTTGAAATGCAAAATGCAAACACACTAAGGTAGGTGCTAACCTAAGCATGGAATTGTACCACCTAATTAAGGGTGTACAATTTACGATGCTACATTTAGCCCCCACTTTAGCGTTCATATGACACTAAGTGCATATGCAAGTGAAAGTACAAAGAATTAAACATTTCATGAAAAAGGATAATCCATAAGGTGTCAGAGAAGTCCCCAGCAGTATCTACAGTACACAATTAGGAATCGTACCCTACAAAACTACTTTATTAGATAAAATCACAAAATCACCTAAATTCTTACTAAGTAAGTGATGAAATTTGTGGGTAGTTATATGCTCCCCTATTTCAGCTTGCTAATTAGTGAGTTGAAACAGGGTATCATGTTTACCACATCGAATTGTGAAAGAAAATTGATGACAAATGCTCACAACAAGGTTTGATAGAAGATCAAATCTAATGGAGAATCATTTGGTAAGAAAGAGAACTAAACCACAATTCCAACACAAGCAAGAGTGTGAGAATTTTATCTCTCTAACACAAGATGAAAGATTGAGTTAAAAATGAAGAATTAGGGTTTGGAAAAGAATTACCTTTTGAATTGTGAATAGGAAGAAGAGATCATTATCCAAAGACATCCACCTTTGAGAATAAAGGGGATCTTTGATAAAGATATCATCTTTAAAAGGAAGAGAAGGAAGAGAAGAGTACACACCTTCTCCAATGTTAAGGAAAAGAGGATTTGTAGTGAAGGATAGAACACTTTCACTAAGGAGAGATTGTTCATGGAAGATTTCGAAAAACTTAGAATAGGTCCTAAACAAGGAATATTCATATTCTATACAAGGAATCAAATAAAAAATACAACTCAACAAAGAAAAGGTGAATCATTGTAAAATTAGAGAAGATTTAAATATCACCCTTTCCCCCCAAGCATAGAGGCAAGGACATCAAAGATTAATCATTTATAAAAGAAACAATCTTCTAGGAGAAGGAAAGAGATCCTCATCATGGATAAGAAAATTCACAATATAGAAGGGTTTTAATTATTAAAAAATACCACTCAATGAAGAAAATGATTTGATGCATGATTATAGACTTCCACACCAAGGAAGATGATAAGGAGATTGAGTGAGAAGTTTCTCAATAGGCCTAAATTGGTTTAATCTATCAAGTGGAACCAAAGGATATTCTTTTTCTTTTGTTTTAAATTAGTGTTTGCAACAAAAACCTTCAAAACCCACACCTCTTCTCACACAACCACCCCATTGTGTGTTATACTCCCTTGCTCATGCTTATATTCCTCAATGTTGCTCAAATCCTCCACCATAGGTCCACACCCCAAAATTATGTCTTAACTATCAAAATTGATTGAAATAGGTCCATTGTGTGTCTTCCAACTATTTTTACCAAGTTTGGAATGTTCATACACCCTTGGGGCAATCGGGTTCAACTTTTAGTGAAAACATGGCTAAAAGGCTACTAGCTCATGGAGGCCTAACTGGAGTGAAATTTGCTTATATAGTGCAAAAATAGTCATAAAAACCATAGAACCTGATTTGGAAGATATCTACAATGTCCAAACTCAAATATTTTTGAGGTATTAGCTCCTGAGAAGGTGGTTTAATGACTGTCCACATTTTTAGGCAAGAAAGGAGGGTTTTGAGAGGGTTTTGCTCAAGCAACATAGGAAGTCTCTCTTACACCTCAAACCAAGCTTCCAAAATCTTGAAGAAAATATGACATATAATTTAGAACAATTATCCAACTCTGCCCTGCATGACATTACATCAAACACTTGCCATACAACAATAAAATGACTGTTAAATGCATTGCCACTATCAAATTCATTTTTTTCTGCACTTTGAAGGTTAGAACTTAATGGAAAACTTCACCAAAAAATGTAAAAACCTCCAAGAAACATTTTTATCACCTGTTACAAGATTCCCAAGCATGGATATGTTCATCAATCAACTTTGGATTCAAAAAGACATTAAATTCCCCAAAACTGGGTACTTGCTGCCAGCCACAACTTGACACATTTGCAAGATGAAATACACACTGTTTGGAGCTCTAAATACATCCACAACTCCAAGAATACTAGTGTAGACCTCTGCCTCAAGTTTTCTCACTCAAATTGGTCTTTGAGCACAAACAAGTTTGGTCTTATTCACATTGCTAGCCAAAATCATCTCCAACTTGCCTAGCATATGCTCAAGAGCACTTCCTTTGCACAAGCCTGGCCAAAATATGGAATATTTACACTATAAATGTGCAATAAAACTTGTCTATGGCCACCCATGGGAGCCTAAACTTGGATTTAGATAAGTTGATGCATTTTGGAGGCCAAAACCCTTGACAGGGCAGCCAAGGAGAAAAAATGAACCTTTTTTTGTACAACCAACTTCCCAACACAAAACCTAAAAAATAATTACATAAAGAGAATTTAATATACAATAAAATGACTGTCCAAAAGGTACAATATGGAAAATGAGAATTCCCAGTACGGACTGCTATACAAATGGAGTGTAAAACATGAGAAAAGACATAAAATTGCTGCTCTTTCAATTGATTTATGTTAGAAAGTAAAAAATCCAACCCTATACCAAGAAGAGGGAGAAATATATATATAATTTGGAGGTATTTATCAAGTCTTATATGGACATAAGGCATTTTTATCTTCTTTTTACAAAAAGTGTCCAAAATGACAACTTTTACAAGCAAAAATGACATTTTTTGTTGCTCCAAGTGGCAATTTGAGCAACCTAACTCAAATAACTTTCAAAATAACCTAGGAATGATTAAAAATTCTTTCTAAACATGTTTCAATACTTTCCAAAGCATGGCTAAGCCTCTAAGGTGATTTTCCACTTTTTAGCCTTATTTGGCCTAGGAGCACAAAACTGACAACTCAAACTTTAAGAAGCAAAACTTGATCTCTCAAGCACACAATGAGATAAAAAACTGATGAAATTATTAAACACAACTTATAACCACATTCAAAACCTATTACAAGACTCACAAACACTTAAGCATGAAAATACTAAAAAGGAGAGTGAAACATGACTAGGTGCTCCTGCACCATACTCCCCCAAAAACAAAGAAGTCATGTGACTCTGTGAGGCAGAAAAGAAGAAGGAATTATAGACTTAGAGAACTCAGACTCATGTACCCAAGTGGCTTCTGAAAGCGGTTTATCTTTCCACTTGATGAGATGCTCCATGTACACTTAATGGCGAGTCCTCTTGTAAACTCTTGAGTCCACCACCTTTTCCGCTTGAGGAATGGATGGAGGAGGCAAAGAAAGGTCTGAAAGTGACTTGTGAACATCTGAAACTCTATCATCCTCCTTAGGAATCTGACCTTTGAATGCCACCAAATCTGAAACATTGAAAATAGGAGACAAAGAAAGATTAGTAGGCAAATCAATTTTATATGCATTAGAACCATACTTAGCCAATATCTTGCAAGGACCTATCCACCTCATTTGGAGCTTATTGGGAACTCCCTTTTGCAATATATACTTGTTCAAATGCACCATCACAAAGTCCCCAACTGAAAATTGAACATCCCTCTTTGATGCATCCACTCTAGCTTTCACTTTCTGTGAGGTATCCTGAAGAGTCTTTCTCACTTGCTCATGAACTTCCTTCATTGATTGAGCCATGTCATATGTTGTACCACTCTTTTAATGCATGTTACAAAGATCCCTTAACTCCATGACACCCCTTGGGTGCATACCATAAACAATTTCAAAGGGACTCTTACCAGTTGACCTGTTAACACTATCATTATATGCAAATTCTGCCTGATGGATGAGTTGATCCCAACTTTGGCCATATTCCTTTGTCAAACTCATTAAGAGGTTTCCAAGAGTCCTATTGACCACCTCAGTTTGGCCATCAGTCTGTGGGTGATAAGTTGAACCAAAAGAAAGATTAGTACCCAATCTTTTCCACAATGTCTTCCAAAAATGGCCAAGAAACTTAACATCTCTATCAGAAACAATGCTAGAAGGTAAACCATGGATTCTAATCACTTCCTTGAAAAACAAATAGGCTATATGACTAGGATCATGTGTAGTCTTGCAAGGAATAAAGTGTGCCATTTTACTAAATCTATCCACAATTAAAAAAATGCTATCAAAATCAGCTTTAGTCTTAGGTAAGCCTACCACAAAATCCATGCTAACACATTCCCAAGGCCTTGTAGGAATTGGAAGAGGCTGATAAAGACTAGCATTAGAAGTAGTACCTTTTGCCTTCTGACAAACCATACATTGCTCCACATACCTTCTGACATCTCGCTGCATTTTAGGCCAATAATAAAAACGTTGCACCAACTCCAATGTCTTGTTGAGACCAAAATGTCCACTCAAACACCCATTGTGATTTTCTTGAATCAGATTCTCCCCCATTGAGCTTTTAGGAACACATAGCTGCCCACCTTTAAACAACAAACCATTTTGCAAAGTATAATCAGCATATTCACTATGAAAAGAATTATCAAATGCTTGGCAAACCTTATAGATGGCTGCAAAATCTTCATCATTGGGATACATTCCTTTGAAGCATTCTATGCCAATACTCTGAACCTGTACTTCTTGCACTATTAGAAGCCTTCTACTCAAAGCATCTGCTACTTTATTGCATTGTCCTTTCTTGTGCTTAAGAGTAAAAGTGTATGATTGTAAGTACTCAACCCATTTAACATGTCTATGATTTAACTTATCTTGTGAATTCAAGAAACTCAAAGCTTGAATATCTGTATAAACAAAAAACTCCTTTGAAAGAAAATAATGTCTCCACTTTCTAAGTGCTTGAACTAAAGCATAGAGTTCCATATCATAGGAAGAGTACTTCTTTTTAGCATCATTCAACTTTTCACTAAAGAAAGTTATAGGTCTATTATCCTGACTCAACACTGCACCTACTGCAATATTACTAGCATCACATTCAATAGTAAATAACTTATCAAAACTAGGAAGTATAAACACTGGTTGAGAAGAAACCTTGGTTTTCAAAAGTTCAAACCCCTTATTTGCTGCATCTGTCTATTGAAACTTGACCCGAGCTCCACCTTTTATAGTATCAAGCATTGGTGCACAAATTTCACTAAACCCTCTGATGAGCTTCCTCTAGAACTATGCTAAGCCATGAAAACTTCGAACATCACTTGCTGATTTGGGTGTAGGCCAATTTGTGATGGCTTCCACCTTGGTTTTATCTATTTTAAAATCTCCACCTGAGATCACAAAGCCAAGATAAACCAATTCTTGTTTCATAAAATCACACTTTTCCAAATTGATCATCAGTTGTTCATCATATAATTTGTTCAAAACAATTTCAAGATGCTTCAAATGCTCTTCTTTAGCTTTACTGAATATTAGTATGTCATCTAAGTACACCACTACAAATTTACTAATGAAATCATGCAACACTTCATTCATGAGTCTCATGAATGTACTTGGGGCATTAGAAAGACCAAATGGCATAACTAGCCACTCATAAAGACCCTCATTTGTTTTGAAGGCTGTTTTCCATTCATCACCTTCTTTTATCCTGATTTGGTGATAACCACTCTTGAGGTCATTTTTTGTGAAATACTTTGCACATCCCAAACAATCCATCAAATCCTCAATCCTTGGAATAGGAAATCTATACCTGATAGTGATTCTATTAATGGCTCTTGAATCTATGCATAATCTCCATGTACCTCCTTTCTTAGGTACTAAAACGGCAGGTACTACACAAGGACTTATACTTTTTCTTATCAAATTTTGATCTAGGAGTTCTTGCACTTTTCTTGCCACTTCTTTGTTCTGTCCAGGTGTCATCTTATAGGCTGCTTTGTTTGGTAAAGAGGCTCTTGGTATGAAGTCTATCTGATGGCTAATGGCTCTAGGAGGTGGTAAGGTTGCAGGTGTTGCATCCCTTATAATTTCTTTAAAGTTATCAAGTATTTGTTGCACTTGTGGTATTTCAACCTTCTTCTCCTTCTTTTCTTCCTTGGGTGTCACTATGAGTGCCAATCCCACTCCTTTACCCTCTTCAAGTGTGTTAATAAACTCTTTCTCATTCACTATTAAAACATTCTAATTCTTTGAACTACTCCCCTCTTTCTCTCCATTTATAGATTGAATTTTGTATGTAACACCATCTTCTTGAAATGAGTAGGAGTTCTTTTCACCATTGTGTATGGCTTTCCTATCAAATTGCCAAGGTCTACCAAGAAGTATATGGAAAGCATCCATTGGAAGAATATCGCATAAGATCATATATTGATACCATCCTAGAGTGAATTCTACTCATGTTTGTTCATTGACAAGAACATGCTGCTCCCTATTCAACCATGTGACTCTATAGGGATGTGTGTGAGGTATTCTTTCTAGTTTGAGTTTCCTCACCGCTTCTTCTGAAACTATGTTATCTGTGGATCCTGAATCAATAACCACCTTGCATACCTTTCCCATGATCTTGCACTTAATTCTAAACAATGACCTTCTTTGAATAGGTTCCTCCTTGATTGGCTCCTTTATCAAGACTCTTCTCATCATCAAACTCTCACCTTATTCTGATGTTAAGCTCACTTCATGAGCTTTGCTGCTTGCTGCACTTTCTTGCACATAATTCACTTTTCTTTCACCTCCTTGTGATGAAGTGGGTTTCTCTGGACATCTGTAGGCAGGGTGCCCCAACTTCTGACAGTTGTAGCATTTCATGGTGGAGAAGTAGGACCCTCTTCCTAGTCCACTAGATCTACCTCTACCTGGGTTTCTATATCCCCTTCCTCTATAGCTGCTCTTGCTATATGAATCCCCACTTTTCTCAACAAGTTTGGATTCTCCTTGGGACCTTTGATCTCCTCTTCCACCAAAAATTCCTCTATGGCCTCTACCATCTCTACCCCTACCTATGCCTTTGTTGCTTTGTTCTTGCTTTTTCTTATTCTTCTCTTCCACTTTGAGTGCTAGTTGATAACACTTGTGAACTATTTGTGGACATAACAAACCCATCTCTTCTTGTATGTTCCATCTCAGTCCATTCAAATACCTTGCTACATTTATACTCTCATCCTCTACTACCTTGGATCTCATGAAAAGTTTTTGAAATTCCTTAGTGTAGCTATTGACATCTAAGTCTTTTTGTCTCAAGTTTTGTCTTTTTCTATGTAGTTGGATTTCATAGTCTTTAGGAAGATAGGTTTCTCTAATTTTGGTTAGCATTGCTTTCCAGGTAGCTATTGGTTGCTTACCTTCTTTCACCCTTTCCTCTTGGATGAACTTCCACCAAGTTAAGGCTGCCCCTCTCAACCTTGATTTTGCTACTTTAACCTTTTGTGCTTCAGTTATTCCATCACATTCAAAATGGTTTTCTAGGCCTTCAATCCATTCTATGAGAGAATTAGGATCCATCTTCCCATCAAAAAGAGCCACTCTATCTATGTTTTTACCACCCATAGCTCTCAAAGCCTTCAAGAATGGTTCTTGCTCAAGAACAGAGTCAGGTATGGGAACCTCATCTTCTATTGCCACCATTTTGCCCTTATCTCCAACCTTATCATGGACTTCTTTGGTCTTAACTTCAACTTCAACTAGTTTTGTTGCTAGTTGTTCCAACCTCTCTCTAAGTGCTCTATTTTCTTCTTCTTGGTCTTCAACCTTCTTGGCTAACTCAGCAATAGTCACCATGTTTGCTTCTAAGGATTCTATTGATCCTAAATCAATTTGTTTCCTCTTTTCACCTGAATCTTACTCAGGCTCTGATACCACTATGATAGGGAGATTGAGTGAGAAGTTGCTCAAAAGGCCTAAATTGGTTAATCTATCAAGTGGACCCGAAGGATATTCTTTTTCTTTTGTTTTCAATTAGTGTTTGCAACAACAGCCTTCAACACCCACACCTCTTCTCAAACAACCACCCCATTGCGTGTTATACTCCCTTGCTCAAGCTTATATTCCTCAATGTTGTTCAAATCCTCAACCATAGGTCCACACCCCAAAATTATGTCTTAACTATCAAAATTGATTGAAATAGGTCCATTGTGTGTCTTTCAACTATTTTTCCCAAGTTTGGAAGGTTCATACACCCTTGGGGCAATCGGGTTCAACTTTTAGTGAAAACAGGGCTAAAAGGCTACTAGCTCGTGGAGGCCTAATTGGAGTGAAATTTGCTTATATATTGCAACGATGGTCATAAACACCCTAAAATCTGATTTGGAAGATATATACAAGGTCCAAACTCAAATATTTTTGAGGTCTTAGCTCCTGAGAAGGTGGTTTAATGACTGTCCACATTTTTAGGCAAGAAAGGATGGTTTTGAGAGGGTTTTGCTCAAGCAACATAGGAAGTCTCTCTTACAAATCAAACCAAGCTTAAAAACTCTTGAAGAACCTTTGCAACATCATTTAGAACAATTCTCCAACTTTTCCCTGCATGACATTACATCACACTTGCCATACAACAATAAAATGACTATTAAATGCACTATCACTGTCAAATTCACTATTTTTCTGCACTTTGAAGGTTAAAACTTCATGGAAGACTTCACCAAAACATGTAAAAACCTCCAAGAAATTTTTTTAGCACCTACTACAGGATTCCCAAGCATGGATATGTTCATCAATCAACTTTGGATTCAAAAAGACATTAAATTCTCCAAAACTGGATACTTGCTGCCAGCCACAACTTGACACTTTTGCAAGATGAAATACACACTGTTTGGAGCTCTAAATACATATACAACTCCAAGAATACTAGTGCAGACCTCTGCCTCAAGTTTTCTCACTCAAGTTGGTCTTTGAGCACAAACAAGTTTGGTCTTATTCACATTGCTAGCCAAATCCATCTCCAACTTGCCTAGCATATGCTCAAGAGAACTTCCTTTTCACAACCCTGGCCAAAATATGGAATATTTACACTATACATGTGCAATAAAACTTGTCTAAGTCCACCCATGGGAGCCCAAATCTAGATTTAGACAAGTTGATGCATTTTGGAGGCCAAAACCCTTGACAGGGCAGCCAAGGAGCAAAAATGAACCTTTTTTTGTACAACCAACTTCCCAACACAAAACCTGCAACTAATTACATAAAGAGAATTGAATATAAAATAAAATCATTGTCCAGAAGGTATAGTATGGAAAATGAGAAGTCCCAGTATGGACTGCTATGCAAATGGAGTGCAAAAGATGAGAAAAGACATAAAATTGTTGCTCTTTCAATTGATTTATGTTAGAAAGAAAAAAAGCCAACCATATACCAATAAGAGGGAGGCATATGTAGCGTCCTAAAATTGTGACACTTGCAATTTCGACTGCATTTCGGTCTTCACGATGGCGACGCAACACGCAACCTGAATGGAGACCCCGAAACCTGTTTATAGCACCAAAAACTGCATTTTCAAGAACCCTGGCCTAGACCTCCCTTGCACCCTGCTGTCCCGGGAGGTGGGACCAGAGCGCCCTGGTCCCCCAGGACCATGGCGCCCAACGCCCTGGTCCCTAGGTCCTATTTTGGGCCCGGTCTCCTTTGGACTTCGGGTCTTTATGTTTGCAAATTGGAAAATTAACTTTCCTGGTCGGCCTAAGGTCGGGAAAATCAGTCTATCAGCCCTAATTGACAAGTATATAAACTACATTTTTCTCTCTCATTTGGCATGAAGAGGATATGCGTACAAGGCGTGGAAACTATACTCAAGCATTCAAACATTCAAGCATTCAAGCATTCAAACATTCCTTCTAAGTCTCCATTCAAGGCTAAGTGTTGCATTCAAGACAAGGATTCAACCCTTGAAGAGGAGATCACATATTACTACATGCTACAACATACAACAATACAACAAACAACAACATCTATACCTTCGCACATAAGGATACAAACATCCTTACAACAAGGTATTAGTACTTGTTTTACATTACAGACATTTACATTTACAGCATTTCTCATTTCTTGGTTAATTCCAAAACCGGGGTTTGACCTAAAGGCAAACCCCTAATCCCTAACCCCCCAATCGTCTTCGCTTTTCTGTGTGTCGGTTGCAGGTATGCGGCTGAAATTGAAGATCTGGAATCCTTGTGCAGAGACGAACAGATCCCCCTTCGTTTCGCGGATTTTTCGAAGGACCGTGGCGCTCGGGCGCCATCGTCCCGGCAACTTTCGCTCAAATTTG
Organism: Cryptomeria japonica; assembly: GCF_030272615.1. Lineage (NCBI taxonomy): Eukaryota > Viridiplantae > Streptophyta > Pinopsida > Cupressales > Cupressaceae > Cryptomeria > Cryptomeria japonica. The sequence continues at coordinate 3,566,590 of NC_081415.1, read as the reverse complement.
TAGGACAACGCCATATCGACATTCTACTGCTAATTCCAGGTCCGCAGCTTCATCCTATATCCCTATCTCAGTTTATAAGTGAATCTTTGTCACTTTCTATGCATTCCTAGCTTAATTCATTCTATCAACATTCTTTACAAAAGAGGGTAGCCTTGCTGTCTTAACCCTTGAAACGCATTTAGCATCCAATCTTGCATTTGTGTGGGATTGGATCTTGTGGGTTTCAACCCCTCTTTTGAATGTAAAGTCTCTCTCCTAAGTGAAAACCATCAACCCTAGCGACCTCCCTTCCCTCTCCTCGGAGTTGGAAGAGGGGAGAGCAATTAGAGTTCGATCGCGATTTTCCGCTTTACATTTTGGTGAACCCGAAGTGAACATCCTTTCTAATTATTCATGCTTAGATCTGAAAATTGGATTCCTTGATTACATTTCCATGTTTGATCTTTTGCAAAATTTTAGAGGTGATTGCATAAAAACCCTAAAATTTCTTTTAGTAATTGAACTTGTGAAATATTTAATTGTTAATCCTTGCTTCAGATCTGCCCTTCTATAACAAATTATCAAATCATATTTGTGCTTTAATTTTGAAAATTAAGTGGTTAAATGTCAAAACCCTAATTTTTGAAACCCTCTTGATTCAACCTTTGTCCGACAATTTCACTGATCAAAACATCTCCAAATCAGCTGTAACTTTGGATTCCGCAGTAAAATCACAATATCTTTCATCCCTGAAAATTTGGAAAAAAGTTGCGAGGACCGTGTGCACTCCGAGCGCCATCGTCCTCGACATTTTTTTCGAAATTTCGGGAGCAAGATCTTACTGTATTTTTCTGCTAAAATCCAGAATTTTGGCTGCCTTTATCAATTATAACACTTTCAAAATTACAGTCAAAGTTGGTCTTGTGATTGCTTTGTTTAAGGCTTCTAAACATTCAAAAATTGTTAAAACTGAAATTGATGTCAAAATTGTGTTTCTTACTGTCCTAAATCTGAAAAGTGTGTTTGCATTCATTCGAAATTTCAGTGCTTTATTCAAATTCTTGCATTTTGTGACTTTTGAAATTAAGTGCTTAATTACAACAACTTTGATTTCCGCTTTCAAAATTGAATTTTGCATGAAATTGAGTCAATTTTTAAATTTCAAAATTTGCATTGCTCTTAACATTCCCTCTAAAATCATAAAATTCAAAATTTCAGTTTCCCTCTCTTTTTCAAAATTCAAAATTTTGCATTTTTCGACAATCTTGATAGGGTTCAATTTTGAGATTGCAACTTTAATTTGGCCTATCTACAGATTGTATAATCACTCAATTTTTTCAGATTAGCTCTAAAATCATCATAACTTTCATCCCTGCAAATTTCAAAAAAAGTTGCAAGGACCGTGTGCACTCCGAGCGCCACGGTCCCGGACATTTTTTCCGAAATTTCGGGAGACTGTCATGATTGCATTTAACAACTTAAATCTAGAAGATTGGCTGATTTTACTGAAAATTGCTACCTCTAAAATTCAAAATCTTCTCTCTCTCTCTCTAGTGCATGAGTTTTACAACAATAAGCCCTACTTACACTATTCCCGTTAGAAGAAGCCATAGAATTAAGTCTTTCTGAGGTTTAACTACCGAGGAGATGGAACCTAATTTGAATAGCCTTTTTAACAAGGACATGGGTAATTCCTCTAATCCTCCTAATGATGAAGAAGCTCTCCATGAAGTTTCTGTAGAACAACTTTCAAAATTGGATAATCAATTTGATGATTTTCACCAATGGATGTCTCATGAATACCCTGATAGTCAAGCTCTTCCTTTAATTGAGGGTCTAAAACGCATGCTTCAAAGTGATAAGAATGGAATTGATATTTTGCGTGGTATTGCACACATTGTGGATTCGAATGTGATGCCTATGAAAAGTTGTGCCGAAACTTTAGGTTATACACAACCTCCTACACAAGTCAATCATTCTATTCCTTTGACAACTTCTATTGCTAGCATACCTACCTTTACATCAAACATAATGACTACTTCTATACAAGACATTCCTCCTATGATCACCAGTCATGGGGGAAATCCCTCTTCTTCAATTAACCCTATTCCTTCATTCAATCCAACTTCTTCATACATTCCTTCAATGAGTGTTCCTATTACATCTTCACAAATGAACATCACGCAAAGGGGCAATTCATTTAACCATTCTATTCCTCCTTGTAGTGTTCCTCCTGTCCAATCATCCCCTATGACTAATTATCATAGAGTCCCACCACCTTACTCTCTACCTTCTTTCAATAACATAACACCTCCATCTCAATCTAACACATCTAATATGAATTCTTCGACTGAAGCGACCATTAACAATCTTGCACAAACTGTCTCTTCTTTACAGCAACAAATTGCCTCTATGAATCAATCTAAGTTTAGTGTGCCCACATTCGATGTTGCGAGCCCACTTTCTCTTGACATTGTTTGAGCTATTCCCCCTAAGCATGTTGAAATCCTGCATTTGGAGCTTTATAACGGTAAAGGAGATCCTTTAACACATGTGAAGACTTTTCAAACAATTTGTACCGATTTTGCTTACGACCAAAGGTTGCTTGCAAAATTGTTTACTAGAACATTAAGAGACAAAGCCCTACAATGGTATTGCTTGTTGCCTTCTTATTCTATTACTTCTTTCGAACAACTTGCAAATGCTTTCATTCAACAATTTCAAAACAATATAAGTCCTAAAGTTACTTTGATTGATTTAATGCATTGTAAACAAGGTGTTAAAGAAAAAGTGACTGATTTCATTGGTAGATATAAGCATTTGTATGGTCAAATTTCTTTTCCAGTGCCTGACAATGATATTCAAAGAATCTTTATTTCTAATTTACAAAAAGATATTCGAGACAAACTTCTGTTTTCTGAGTTTACTTCTTTCCAACAGTTGTGTGCAACTCTTCACAATTATCAACTGACTGTGAGTCAAATGGAACAATCACATCCTATGGCTCCAAGTGATAAGGGTGATAGCAGTCAACAACCATTTGGGAAGTTTAAACCAAACAGAGATTCCATCAAATTCAATGAAAACATCATCAACAACAATGTGAATGCAGCATCAGGTGTGCCTCCTATTTCTAAGTTTTTCAAGAAAGAAAGAAAGTATACTCCTTTAAATGAATCATTGCATAGTATTATGAATAACTTATTGGAACAAAATGTGCTTACTCTTCCTCCTATAAGGCAAATTGATCCTGCAAAGATTACTTCACCTTATTTTGATAACAAATCTTTTTGTCACTTTCATCGTCAGCCTGGGCATGATACTGAGAAATGTTTTTCTTTAAAGGGTAAAATTCAAGATTTGATTGATAATAATACTATCTCTGTTTCTGGAGTGAATGATAAAGGCAACACATCTATAGCTCCTCCTAACCAAAATCTTCAGATTTTTACTGATCCATTACCTTCTCATACCTCTAATGCGATTGAGGCTAATGATTCCTCTCTCTCATCTGATGGTCTTGTGTCTATGACTCCGAATGTGATTAACTTTGTAGAGCAGCAAGAAAACCCTAAAGAACCTTCCATCACATTTGATTCTAGTGAAACCATTAGGGCACCTGATGGTCCTTTATACATAGTTGCAAAAGTCAAGAATACACCTTGCCGTGGAGTGCTTATTGATCCTTCCTGCATGGTTAATGTTATTACTGAAGAGTTTCTTTTTACTTTGCAATTGAATCAAGTGATCTATGACAAAACAGATGTGATTGTGAAATTATTTGATGCATTTTCTTCTCCTGCAATTGGTTCTATTACATTGCCTATTGAGGTCCATAACAAATCCCTTGATGTGAACTTTTCTATTATTCCATCTTCCGAACAATTTCGTGTGAAGCTTGGCTATCCTTGGCTATCTTCCATGAAAGCTATTGCTTCTCCTATACATAAGTGTTTGAAATTTCCCCATAATGCTGAAGTTGTTAGTATCAATCATAGTCTCTTTAAACCAGCTGAAAGAACCTCTAGTGTTCCTATTGATTATTTTTGGCCTAAACAATTCCAGTCTCTTCCTCCGCGAAGTGATCATCTTTTCAAATCTTATCAAAAGTGGAAAACAGATATGATCCTATCTTTAAGTGAACCTAGAACACCCAAACTTGACATTCCTATTGTTCTTGAGAAGGAAGTTCTTCCTTTGAAAGATAAAACTAATGTCTTTCCTCAAGAAGATTCCCAACCCATTCCTATGGATGTGACTATGTCTATGCCTAACAAACTTCCTAAAAGTAGACCTATACCTCCTCATCATGATGGACTTGGTCTTCTTCCTAAACCAAATATTCCTCCTTTATATGGAGCAGTTCCTCCTCCTGCCTTTTATAGAGAGAAGAGACCTTCTTCTTCTCCTATTATCCAGCCCAAGAGACCACAACCTAAACACCCAAGTAATAGGGATGAGAACATTCCTCCTCCTCAATCTTCTCCACTTCCTACTAAGACTAGATGAAATCCATCTGCACGTGAACGCCGACGAAAGCGTCGTCTTAAAGCTCAAGCAGCTGCTTCTCAAACTTTACAATCCCCCAAAACACCTTCAACAAGCATTATTCCATTTTCTCCTCAGCCAGAAATTGAGCCTAAATCTCCTAAACATAAGATGCATGATGGTCTTGATCCTGTGCGAGTTAAAGATCCTATTTTTATAAATCTTGATGATGATATAGATGAAAATGTTATTCATGATGAAAATGTTACTCCTCTTGCTTCTGACAGTGAATATGAACTTGTTGATGTTGATTGAATATAAAATAAAATCATTGTCCAGAAGGTACAGTATGGAAAATGAGAAGTCCCAGTACGGACTGCTATGCAAACGGAGTGCAAAAGATGAGAAAAGACATAAAATTGTTGCTCTTTCAATTGATTTATGTTAGAAAGAAAAAAAGCCAACCATATACCAATAAGAGGGAGGCATATGTAGTGTCCTAAAATTGCGACACTTACAATTTCGACTGCATTTCGGTCTTCACGATGGCGACGCAACATGCAACCTGAATGGAGACCCCGAAACCTGTTTATAGCACCAAAAACTGCATTTTCAAGAACCCTGGCCTAGACCTCCCTTGCACCCTGCTGTCCCAGGAGGTGGGACCAGGGCGCCCAGCGCCCTGGTCCCTGGGTCCTATTTTGGGCCCGGTCTCCTTTGGACTTCGGGTCTTTATGTTTGCAAATTGGAAAATTAACTTTCCTGGTTGGCCTAAGGTCGGGAAAATCAGTCTATCAGCCCTAATTGACAAGTATATAAACTACATTTTTCTCTCTCATTTGGCATGAAGAGGATATGCGTACAAGGCGTGGAAACTATACTCAAGCATTCAAACATTCAAGCATTCAAGCATTCAAACATTCCTTCTAAGTCTCCATTCAAGGCTAAGTGTTGCATTCAAGACAAGGATTCAACCATTGAAGAGGAGATCACATATTACTACATGCTACAACATACAACAATACAACAAACAACAACATCTATACCTTCGCACATAAGGATACAAACATCCTTACAACAAGGTATTAGTACTTGTTTTACATTACAGACATTTACATTTACAGCATTTCTCATTTCTTGGTTAATTCCAAAACCGGGGTTTGACCTAAAGGCAAACCCCTAATCCCTAACCCCCCAATCGTCTTCGCTTTTCTGTGTGTAGGTTGCAGGTATGCGGCTGAAATTGAAGATCTGGAATCCTTGTGCAGAGATGAATAGATCCCCCTTCGTTTCGCGGATTTTTCGGAGGACCGTGGCGCTCGGGTGCCATCGTCCTGGCAACTTTCGTTCAAATTTGCAGGACAGTGCCGTATCGACATTCTACTGCTAATTCCAGGTCCGCAGCTTCATCCTATATCCCTAGCTCAGTTTATAAGCGAATCTTTGTCACTTTCTATACATTCCTAGCTTAATTCATTCTATCAACATTCTTTACAAAAGAGGGTAGCCTTGCTATCTTAACCCTTGAAACGCATTTAGCATCCAATCTTGCATTTGTGTGGGATTGGATCTTGTGGGTTTCAACCCCTCTTTTGAATGTAAAGTCTCTCTCCGAAGTGAAAACCATCAACCCTAGCGACCTCCCTTCCCTCTCCTCGGAGTTGGAAGAGGGGAGAGCAACTAGGGTTCGATCGCGATTTTCCGCTTTACAGCATATATACTTAATTTGGAGGTATTTATCAAGTCCTGTATGGACTTAAGGCATTTTTGTCTTCTTTTTACAAAAAGTGTCCAAAATGACAACTTTTACAAGCAAAAATGACAACTTTTGTTGCTCCAAGTGGCAATTTGAGCAACCTAACTCAATTAACCTTCCAAAATCACCTAGGAATGATTAAAAACAATTTCTAAACATGTTTCAATACTTTCCAAAGCATGACTAAGTCTATAAGGCGATTTTCCACCTTTTTGCCTTATTTGGCCTAGGAGCACAAAACTGACAACTCAAACTTTAAGAAGCAAAACGTGATCTCTCAAGCACACAATGAGATCAAACACTTTTGAAATGATTAAACACAACCTATAACAACATTCAAAACCTATTACAACATCCAAAACCTATTCTTCTATTAAGGAGGTTGATGCCTTCAAAACTGCTCTTAATTCCTATGCTTTGGCTACTGGTCAGCAAGTCAATTGGGACAAATCGACTATTTACTTCCTGAATACTCCAGTCATAAGACAAAAGAAAATTGCTAAAATTATTGGGTGCAAAGTGGAAATGCTCCCTTCCACCTATCTGGGTCTTCCCTTGGGTTTAGCTCCCCCAAATTCCTTCTGGAATATGCTTATTGATAAATTCAATAAAATACTTGCTAGATGGAAAGGTTCCATTTTATCCCAGGCTGGGAAACTGCAGCTCCTTCAAGCTACTCTTCCAAATCTCCCTGTTTATGCCCTTAGCCTATTTGGTATCCCGGCTAAATTTGCTGAAGCAATGGAAAGAATCCAGAAGAGATTTTTATGGTCAGGAGTAGAAGAAAAAAAAGGAATATCCTTGGTTGCTTGGGACAAAGTTTGTAGACCAAAGAACAAAGGGGGGTTGGGGATTAAAGCTCTAAAAACCTTTAACAAAGCTCTTCTTGCTAAACAATTATGGAGAGCCTATGATACTAAGAAAGATTGGAATCAAATTTGGTTTGACAAATACATTCAGACTCAGCCTATCCAAGGGATCCTTAATTTTGAAGACATCCTTGTTGGATCCTTCATCTGGAATAGCATTACTAAATCCATAAAAGTGGCAAAAGCTGGGGTTGGATGGGTCCTTGGAAAAGGTGATAGAATAAGGTTTTGGGAAGACCCCTGGATGAAGAATGAAGCTCTTTATGATCAAGGCAACAATCAAATTATTGAGGATTGTAAAAGGAGGTTTGGGCCAATGGTGTGTGACTACTGGAAGGAGGACAAGTGGGTTAGGCTTGATGACATTCATTCTGGATTTTCCTTCCTCCAGAAGGAGCTGCTATCCTTTTCCCCTAACAAAGACTATGATGATGTATTCCTCTGGAAAAGTGATCCTAAAGGTGAATTTACGGTTGCCTCAGCCTACAAAAACACCTTTTCTCAAACCAGTAATCCCATTTGGAGTAAAGTTTGGAACAACATTTTGATCCCTAAAGTCAACATTTTCTTTTGGCTTGCTTCTCGTAATAGTACCCTTACTCTTGACAATTTAATCCGAAGAGGTTTCAAATTCCCTAATAGATGTGAGCTATGCTAGAAGGAGGGGGAATCAGTTGATCATCTCTTTTTTCACTACTCTTTTACTTGGGATATTTGGTGCAAAATGTGGGAAAAATGGAAAATCAATTGGGTTATGAACAAGAGTATCAAGGATATTATCTGGCAATGGAATTTTCCAACTAAATGCCAACTTATCAAGAACCTTTGGTCTTTGACCCTCCCCATGATTTGCTGGGGCATTTGGAAAGAAAGAAATAATAGGATATTTAGGGAAGCTAAGTGTAATACTCAGGTGGTCTTTGAAAAAATCTACAGGGCTATAAAGGAGAACATCAATATTCCTCACAAGAACAATCAGCAATGGTCTGTTACTGATATGAATGATATGGAAAGAGACATCCTCGTTGAATGGAACCTAATACATAAGGTCTACAAATCAGAAAATAAGAATAGGAGAGATAACATTGTCTGGCATTTTCCTGATTATGACTAGATAAAGGTAAATTTTGATGGGGCGGCTAAAGGGAACCCTGGGAAGCCTGGTGGTGGAGGAGTTATTATAAATGCTCAAGGAATTTGCATTGCTGCTTTTGCTTCTCCTTTTGGGGTCCAAAATAACCATGTGGCTGAAGCTCTAGCAATGCTAAAGAGCCTCCAGCTAGCTCAGGAATTCAAATTCAAAAAACTTTGGCTCGAAGGGGACTCTTTAAACATCATACATGCCCTTAAAGGTACAAGCTCTGTTTCCTAGAATATTACTAATTTAGTTAGATGTGCTAAATATCTATTAAATAACTATGTTAGTATTAGTATAACTCATACCTTTAGAGAAGGCAATAAGGTTGCAGATATTCTAGCCAATGAAGGCGTCAATTTGGAGAAGGAGAAACTCACATTAAAAGGGAGGTTAAAGAGCAATTATACTTTGATCGCATCAATGGGTCAAGTTAATCTCATGATTACTTTTTGGGGAACGAATTCCAAAGATAGATTTTGGGGGCAGATTAACTGTCAGCTTATGAGTGTTTTTTGGCATTATTTCCAAGATCATATGTGTGAGAAAGATTATAGTAATAATTGCTGGGTTTGTGCGGCCATAAGAAGCAATTTCAAAATAATGAAAGAGCCTCTATACTGGAATTCTAGAAATAACAAGTTTTTAGGGTTTCACTTGTAGACTGTGAATTGTAGCAGAGTGTATCTCTACTTGGAGCTCAGAATGGGTGGTAACCTAAACAGGAATGAGCCTCCAGGATGTGAAAATTGGAAGAGTGAACGAAAGGTCTGGAGAAGGCTCCATAGATACGGCTTTACTGACTATATGGAAAAGCTTCATGGAAGTAGAAATTTTGTGTCTTATGGGTTTGCTAAAAGTTGGAGTAACAATAGAGTCACCCTGTTCAGGGAGATTTGGCAAATTGATGAAAACCTGGTTGCAGAGGTCACGGGTCTTCAGAAGGAAGGGACTAAATTCTATAGGGATCGGAAGTATGTAGCTGAAGCTTTCAAAAACTTCCCGAAGTTGGAGGATGAGAAGGGCAAGCTGGTGAAGAAGAAGAACATCTCCTACTACACTCCTCAACAGGTAAAGCCCTTCTGGCAAAAAGTTCTAAGGGTTTTAATAGAGTATTTGACTGTGGATGGTAGATTTAAAAAAATTTATAACTATCATTTTGCTATTTTGAACCATTTCCGTCGTGGGGCTAAAATTTCCCTGCCATTTTATTTAGCATCCTCTCTAAATGAGAGCCTTGCAAACCATGCTAAAAAGCCTAGCTCTTACCCTTTAGCCCACCAGAGGCTTATATTGCTAATATATGAATATCTAAAGGACAAGGCCAGGGCAACCAAAGATGACCCCTTGATCATTAACGCTCATATCTCTGAGAGCTGCAAAGACTCTGACTCGAATGGGGATCAGCGCAACAACCCTACCCACAAAAAAAGGAAAGTTGAAATAGAGCATGAGGAAAAGGAGGTGCATTGTGATGAGGAAGAGGAAAAGGATAAGGACATTGATACTGAAATGGAGCAAAATAAGGATGAGAACTATGGTGAAGGGGAGGAAGGGGGTAACTCCGAAAACCCTCACTCTAACCCTAAGGGCTCAGAAAGTGAGAATGCTGCTCTGAATCCTAAGGAGTATGATAACCCTAACTCTGAGGAGATTGAACAGGGCAAGGACTCTGCGAACACCATATTGAACACTGCCTGTAACTGCACTTTGGAATCCTTCAATTTCCAGAAATGGGTTGTTGAAAACATCACCAGTATGCAAGGTAAGCAAAGGGAGCTGGAAGATAAGATTAATAAGTTGATTAAGGATTCTGACTCTGGGAAACAGAACGAGGATACAGAAAATAGTGAAGCTGAGGAGGAAATGGAGATGGAGGATTGGCTAGAGAAAGATCTGATCAAAGGGGACCTGAAACACTTGGAGGATGTTATCATAACTCTGAAAGAGAAGGCGGAGGAGGACAAAGACAACATCAACACCCGGATCGCCTGTAATGAGAAGGCTCTGAAAGGCCTCATGAACCACAGCCTCCAGGTCCTTAAAGTTTCTTCCTAGAATATGAACTCTTTGGTGGATCATTTGGAAAGAAAAAATCAGGAGAAGAACCTGGTAATTATAGAAGATGCTCCAACCTCCAGCCCTACCCACTAGAATCCTAGACGCAAAACTAGGTAGACCACCACTGGGAAGGACACCAAAATGAAAGAGAGCCAGCTGGGACAGGAAAACAACAACCTGAGGGAAGCGGCCAAGGTGATGATGCTCTTGGTATAGAATGCTGAGGAATCAATTAAGAGTTTTAATTAACTTGTAATGCTGGGCTTGGGGCCAATTTCTTGCTGGCCTCTTGCTGTCCCTTTCTCTGTTGCTGGTTTTTTTTTGTTGGTCTTTTGCAACTGTCTTGTTTTGTTTCCTTCTTGGCTATCTATCAAATGTAATCAGGTTCTGGGTCCCTTAAATCCTACTTTTACTTAATCAAAAACATTCAAAACCTATTACAAGACTCACAAACACTTAAGCATGAAAATACTAAAAAGGAGAGTGAAACATGACTAGGTGCTCATGCACCAGAAGATGTCCCAATTAAGAATATGTACTTAAGATCCTCATCAAGGATACATGTTCCAATATGAGAGAGGGAATTCAAAATATATACCTCTACAATCAATAAGAGATCCTTATAGAAGACACTACTTCACAAAGGGGAAATTTTTTATCTTAGGAAGGAGAGATGTTTGAAATCATTCTTGCCCCATACATAGAGATAGGAGATGAGACACAAATGGGCTATTATGTTGCTTTCATAGTATGATTTCACATGAAATTGTACTATCATGAATGACATTGAGCCCTGAATAAGTGAGCTACCAATATCACATAATGATGAGGAACATAATAGCCATTAATGTTTTTTCAAATATGATAGATTGGATGAGGAATTTGAATATGACATGTTAAATGCTCTACCATCTGTGAGATTAAAAACATGTATAGGATGATAAAAAATAAATAATCTTGATCAAGAGAGTAGTTTGTAGGAGAAGAATAGGCCACTAAGTCATGCTCCTCTTGCACAGAAGAAACCTTAGGAAAGGAACAAGTATAACTCATTAGGGCCTTATTTCTAGAAGAGAGGATATTATAATGAATATAAGATAAAGCCTCATAAGTGGGACTAGAAATCTCTTGGGGATATTCATTAAGAGACTTGCCAATCACCATAATTTCCTTATGAGTGGGATGAGTGTTGAGAGATGTAGAGGATAATCTAATTGAGGTGAAGTCATCATCACTACTAAAATATAGCATTCACATTGAGAGATGGTCTTTTAGATGATTTGGTGGGCTTTGAAGGATTATATCCAAGTCCAAATGAAGCTTCGCGTATGTTTTGTTCTAAAGGAACCTTAATCCCTTGTTCATTTGTGCCACAATCATTGCCACTGTATTCACTCTTAGACTAAAAGAATAGTATTGGAGATGGAAGCATAGGTTAGAGAAATCAATATCTACTAGAGATGGAGATGGAGTCATTTTTGTATAGAAGGGGGGAGTTCACAATTTAAAAAACTCCTATCTTTCAAATTGTTTGTTGGGACTAGTAGTGCTATGTTAAAGCAAGTCTATAGAAATTAAAAGTCATTTTTGTGCAAGCAAGAATATCATGAAGTACCTGTGAGTTTGTAGCTTTTGTATATCTTTTTATTCTAAAATTAATATATAAGATTCGTTGTCTTTATCTTTAGATAATTTTATGTTACATGGTGTTGATGAATTAAGTTCTTTGGATAAATCTAATTAAGATTTGTTGTAGGGTGCCATCACATGTTGTTGTGTAGGAAACATAATTTTTTTTGTTATTCTTGCAACACATAATGAAACCATTGCAATGATAGTCTTGCATATTTGTGAGTTTCTCAAACTATCCCCAAAGTTGATTACAAATATTTGTCCACTAAGTAACATATAAATTGTCAGATAAGGCACTGGTCTATTGTTAGTTTTTTGGGAGTAAATTTGGTGTGCATAAGGTCCTCATCAAGGAAACATACTTCTTATTCCTATCAATATTGTTATTTCATAATTACTTAAGGTTCCAGCAAAATTATTTTATAAGAATTCATTCACTGTTAATCACATTCAAGTTTTCAGACTAAAGCAAGTTAAAAGCACATAATAAAGAACAGTTGAAGGAAACATTTTTCCATTTTTGCAAACAGCTAATTTGACAAGTTTAAATTCACTATAAAGAAGTCTCTTTGTTCTTTGGAGGTTAAGGTATACCCGCCTAGGTCTAGTGGAGCCTAAAGTGCAAAGGAATTTGGTATTTGACCATTCTTGTTCATTGGCCAAGGCTGATTGAGAAATCATTAGGGGATTTGGCAAAGCTCTAGGATTTCCAATTTGTGGTTTTGGGAGCCAACAAATAGCATGTTTCTATTGACTATACTATCACAAGAGGTTTCAAATCACGATTTAGTAGGAGACTTGTGAAGGAATATAATTGGTGGTGGCGAATTGTTTGTCAATTGAACTAGTGACCATGATGACATGGATGTTCTTGCATGCATTTTGAGTTTTCACATGACATTCTTGAGCCCATGAATCTATCATAGAGATTGTAATCATAATGTCATGGGTGACTTTAGATCACTTTTACTAGGAGCTTTGGTAGTAATGTGATATTATACCTTAAATGATCCTTTCTAGATCATAATTCATAGTTTTTGCAAGATGTGAATTCTATTGGGATTAGATCTATTAATTGAACATAGATGTTTTCTTAATAAGATATAAACCATGTGATGCCATTATGAATTCATTGGTTCTTTACTAATTGCAAATGTAGCATTAGTAGTGATTTAAGGTAAACTACTTGTTAATTTTAACAATGATTTTTCATTAATATTACTAGATCTTGTTATTCTGTAGTTGAAATTTAGCATGGAAATGAGATGATTAGTTTTATAAATATTATTGATAATCAAATTTAAGTTTGATTGGACTTCCCAAGAGACTTAGATCTCCCATGGGATTTGGATCTACCTCTTTCATCTTTTTGTCCTTCTTGCCTTTGTCTTGTAATCTATAATCAACAACAAGAGCCACCTTAGTTGACTCAAAAGGCTTCCTTTGCATCTCTTCAGAAAGTAATGATACTACCATCTCATCCATATTGAACTTGGTGGTTGTACTCCTAATAGCCATAACAAGGTGGTCACATGAGTCAGGAAAACAACACAATAGAAGCATGCAACAATCACCCTCCTCAATCTTGTCACCAACAAAACCCAACTAAGAAACAATCATATTGAATGCAATGAGATGATCAACAACAGATCCTCCATTTTCCATCTTCAGAGAATACATTGATTTAAACCCAAAGTACAAAATTGAGGATTAGTAGCATACAAAGAATCCACAACAAATTTTGTGATTAAATCTTAAATTATTAAGTTGAATGTGAAGGCATAGAAATGACTCAAATCAACCATGATCTATGTATTTGACTCTAATCTTTTTAAACTCTCTCTCTAAGCCCCTTATGTGTCAATAATTATACTTAACCGCTCAAATTTTATGCATAGGTCATACATAAATGGAAATCACACCTTAGTCATTGTGGATAATCTGGCACTTATTGAATTTAGCCACTCTTCAAATCACTCAATCCCTTAGAATCACTCCTACACCTCTTATAATGGCATGCATTATCATATTCTTACATGGTGTTGTCTCTTTGTCTATTAGATCCAAACCCAAGGTTCATACTAAACTTCATTAGACTTTTGTTCAAGTTCCAAGTTACAAGTACCCCCATATTTACAACATTATTTGCATATATTATGCGTTGTCTTTCTACTTTTATATAAACTATTATATTGTTACTTTTTTATTAATTTAATAATCAAAACAACATATCAGTAAAAATATTTTCTTGGAATTTATTTTTCTTTTTACATTTTGGCCTTTTCTAGTCTATTACTCCATGTAATTATTGGACAATAATTTGATGGAGAAATTATAACTTAAAACTCCATCTTTTTATTTTTTGACATTTTGGCCTATTATGGACTACTATACCATGCAATTATTTGACATTAATGAAGAAAATCCAACATACTATTCCATTTTATTTTATTTACATTTTGGCCTTTTCTAGGCTACTATTCCATATTCCATGCACTTGTATTTGACAAAAAATTTGATGGACAATGTGTAACCTACCATTCCACTTTCTTTTTACATTTTGGCTTTTGTTGAGCTACTATTCCATGCAATTATTCGTCAATAATTTGATGCAGAAAGTCTAACCTACTATTCCATTTTTCTTGTTAAATACATTTTAGCCTTTTTTGGGCTACTATTCTAGGCAATTATTTCACTATAAATTGATGGATAAAGTCTCCTTAGAATAAGCTACAATATGAAAATAAAAAATCATAAGCAATGTAAGCATTAAATTTGAGCTAAATTTCATGTTTTATTGAAGAGACGAGATTTATATGGTCACTTTAATTCATTTTAAATGAAAAGGTTTTATATTTTTTAAGGAGACAAGATTCTTCTAGTTAGCTAAACTTTCTTAAATAAGTGACTTCTTGTGAATTGACTTCTCTCTCCTCTTGCTCTCATGACCAAATGATGGATAATGAATTTTGAGTTGAAATGTTGGTAATAAAAAATATACATAGTTAAATATAGAAAAACTACATGCTAATTTTAATATTCTTCTTTTTATTAATAATTTTATTTAATATTAGAAAATAAAAAAGAGTATGGGGTCCCAAGGATGATCGTGATCCACCTCTGCCTCCTATTGCCATTGCTTTAGCCACTTAGTCGTTTGTTTTTACTTGTTTCTCTTTCTTGATGCTACCTGTGTTTCTTTTTATCTATTTAGTGCTATTTTTGGGCACTTCTAATATGCCTCCTAAGGCGTGATCTCACACCCTGCTACCTTTTTTATGGATAGCGTACTTTTATTTAAATTTTAATGGAAATGCCTATTCATAAAAAATGAGTAAATTTTGATAGTAAGAATTTTATTGTATAATTTTTAGTTTTTTGAGTTTATCTAAATTATTTATAAGGATGGAGATTGTAGAGCTAAATTTTAGCTAGGGTTTGTTGTTGCACCAAAAGGTCCACCTGCTAATGCCCAATACAAATACTAGAGATAAACAAACCATGAGAAGTGGTTAAGCAATGTCGTAAATCCTCGATAGTGATGCTAAACAACCAAGGGGATGAAGGAAAAACACCCTCCAATAATTCCCCTAGTGTGACTAAGTGATTTGAACCTGTGACTTGAGATTTGATACCATTTGTTAGCCAAGGTTTGTCATTACACCAAAAGATTAACCTGTTAACACCCGATACAAACACCAGACATAAACAAACTACGAGAGGTGGTTAAGCCATGTTGCAAATCCCCAAGGGTGATGTTGAACAACCAAGGGGATAAAGGGTGCACATTTTCCACCACTAAAAAGTGAATATCTTCCAACACCTTCCAACAATCCCCCTAGTGTGACTAAGTGATTTAAACCTGTGACTTGAGCTTTCATACCATTTGTTAGCCAAGGTTTGTCATTGCACCAAAAGATTAACCTGTTAACACTCGATATAAACACCAGACATAAACAAACTATGAGAGGTGGTTAAGCCATGTCACAAATCCCCAAGGGTGACATTGAACAACCAAGGGGATAAACGGTGCACATTTTCCAACACTAAAAAGTGAATATCTTATATTTACATATTTCATTAATGTCCCTTTATGTGGGCATTCTAAGTATTGGTATTTAATAGTTTAAATTCATTTATCTTCCCTATTAATCCTACTTTCTTGCTAACCATAAAAAAATAAACTTACCCATGCATGGATATTTAATAGCTCCAAAATTATCAATTCTTAAATACTTAGGTTGAATGTGAAGGTATAGAAATGACTCAAATCAACTACAATCTATTGATTTGACATTCATCTTCCAACTGAAATTTCTCTCTAGACACCCATATATGTCAATTCTCATACCAAATCATTTAAACTATGTGGATAGGCCATACATTAAAGGACATCATACCTTGGTCATTCTGGTTTACCTAACACTTATCTTTCAGCCTCTCTTCAAATCACTCATCACTCAAAATCACTCACTACTAGGACTATATCTCCTAGAATCTCTCCCAACCCTATCACAATGCCACACTAATGTTAGATCATATTCTTATGGTGTTGTCTCTTAGTCAATAATATCCAAACCTAAGGTTAATACTAAGTCAAATTATATTTGTATTCAAGGACCAAATTCTAAGTTACCTACATATTTATAACTTTATTTGCGTCTATTATGAGTTGTCTTTCTATTTTTTATCTAGACTATTAAACCATTACTTCTTTTTTCTTCAAAGAATTCAATATTTAAAACCATATTATTTTACATTTGGCCTTTTTTGGGCTACTATTCCATGTAAATATTTGACAATAATTTGATCAAGAATGTCTAACCTACCATTTCACTTCTTTTTTATATATATTTTGGCCTTTTCTTGCCTACTAGTCCATGCAATTACTTTCTAATAATTTGGTGGTTATACCTTAAATAATCCTTTAGATCATAATTTGTAGTTTTTGCAAGATGTGAATTCTATTGGGAGTAAATCCATTAATTGAACATGTTAGATGTTTTACTAATAAGATACAAACCATGTGATGCCATTATGAATTCATTGGTTCTATACTAATTGCAAATGGAGAATTAGTAGTGATTTAAGGTAATCTACCAATTAATTTTAACAATGATTTTTCATGGATATTAAGTTGGATCTTGCAATTCTTTAGTTGAAATTTGGCATGGACATGAGATAATTAGTTTTCCAATTATTATTAATAGTCAAATTTAAGTTTGATTAGACTTCCTAGGAGACTTAGATTTCCCATGGGATTTAGATCTACCTCTTTCATCTTTCTTGTCCTTCTTCTTGCCTTTCTCTTTTGATCTATAATGGACAACAAGAGCCTCCTTAGTTGACTCATAAGTCTTCCTCTAGATCTCTTCAGAAAGTAGTGATACTACCATGTCATCCATCTTGAATTTTGTGGTTGTACTCCTAATAGCCGTAACAGGGTGGTCCCATAAGTCAAGCAAAGAACACAATACAAGCATTCAATGATCCTCCTCCTCAATCTTGTCACCAACTAAACCCAACTAATGAACAATCATACTGAATGCATTGAGATGATCAACAATAGATCCTCCATCTTCCATCTTCAAAGAATACATTGATTAAAACCCAAAGTACAAAATTGAGGATTAGTGGCATACATATAATCCACAACACATATTTGAAGTATGTCCTTTGCCTCATAGGTAATGTTGCAAACTCTGTGAAGCCATTTTTTCATAGACTCCTTTTGAATAGTGCTCTTCTCATCAACTTCATTTAGATTTTTGTTTTCTCTATTTGGTTCTTCAACCACTCAAAGCCTTGAGTGAAGTTCCTCACTATGCTTACCTCATTAGCCAATGGTTGAATGGCCATCTCACAAACTTTTCCAACGACACTCTCAACAATTGTGGACTCCATCTTCAAGTATTTTCTTGGGATTATGAATATAATAACTAGTAGTAGTGAAAAGCAGATAAAAATGAAGAGGAAATATAATAGCTAAATGGAATTCAAACTTGAAAAGCTTGGCTTCAATGTATGACTAATGTATGCTATAACAATATGATATATAAAAATAACCCCCTAGCCTAGAAGGCATCTTGGAATCCGTGTGGACAACTTGTGTCTTATTATCTTGCAATCCTTGTGGACCACTTGTGTCAAATGGTTATTGAATTTAATTTTTGTATCTTTTGGTCTATTGCATCCAACTAATCCAATGCAATTTCTATCATGCAGAGTTATTTGTGTTCAATGACAATAATTTGATGTCCAAGAAAACTTCAAGAAGAATAGAGTGGCATATGAACATTCATTGCTGACTAGGACTACATTATTGTAAGTTGACATGTGAGAATTACTGTTTTCACATTTTTGTCAAAGTTTAACTTCGCTAGTTGTTCGACCCAATTTCCATATTTTTGAGTTCCTTTACATTTAACATTTTGGCCTTTACTTGGCCTACTATTCTACACAATTTTGTGTCTTTAACATTAGTTATTTAGACAATAATTTAATGGGCCCACTATTTTGTTGTATAATTTGTTCGTTTCTTCCATGTCCATGTCAATTTTATATTGGTGTCCTACTTTACGAATAATTTTTTTGGGTTGTATATTGGTTCTAATCTAGAACTTGAGAAAGTCATCACTTCTTCTTAAAGGTAGAGACAAGGCTTTAAAGTGGATTTTTTTGAAAATATTAGTTAAGGACATTTGTCTTCTTAGATGCATTTGTTATTAATCTATCAAGGTTATTAAAACTATCTTTAACACAATGACAACTACTATTTCATAAAAGTATAGGTCCATAATTTTATAGCATATTTTTACTATCAAGGTCAGGGAGTGTCATTCATAGGGGTAAAACAAGAGTTCATCAATAAGTCTTAGTGTTTTTAGAGCTAATGAATGAGAGTGGATAAGCTCTCCTACAATTTAGACTCAGTTACATTTAGGAGGGTGTTCCTAGAGGTATCCTATGTAAGATTGAAATGCTTAAAATATATTGCAAGGTGTGATTTTTGTAGCTATATCGAAGGCAAGTTTAATCTTAAAATTTGTCACTAGGCTAAAAGGAAACTAAATGCACAAAAGACCTTTTATATAGTCAATTTAGCCATCAATGCAAGAAATGTAAGATATGGGTGCAATGATATCATTCACAGAGGATTTGTATGGTAAAGATGACAATGATGTTTCCCTATTAAAATAATTGAATCACATACTACAAAAATTCTAAATCTAATTCATACTCTATTGCTGAATGATTTGTTTGATTTTAAATGTGAGTAGTTGAGATTGAGGATATTGTGGTCTATAGAATACATGTTGCTTGTAAAACTTGAGATTATCTCTCCAAAGTATTGATGGTGGGTTGTGTAGGAAGCTTTTTTGGCAAACTATTTGGATGTTGTGGAGTTTCAAATTCTATATTTTTATCTTTTTGTACATCATAGTGCATTGGTATGCTTTGTAGTAGAGAGTTAGAGTGATGGGTGGTTAAGGAGTGGTTTACCTATATCTAATCTTTAGAGTTTATATAGGTCACTTTTCTCTAGTTTATTTTGTATATTAAAATGGTGATGAGCTGAATCGTACATATTGTAATGCCAAATTTTGTATAAAAGCCCATGAGATGATTTGTAAGACATTTTTTTGTATATTCAAATAGCCAAGAGCTGATTTGACAATATTGAGAGGCAAATTTTTGAATAATATGTGACTATTTTTTGTGTCTATGTTTTGTGACTATGTTTTGAGTTTATGCGATGTGATAAGGTCGATCATGAGCATTCTTTATTCTTGTATAATCATGGAGAATTATTTGAGTCATTATCGGGTCATAGGGGTCATAGATTGAACCTAGATACAATTTGAGCAAAAATTGTCGTTATTGTCAAAAAAATTGTCAAAAGTACATCGCGTCAGTAAGTTATGACTCTCGATGTTCCGATGCTTTGGGATGCATGAGACAAGCATGCCTAGCATAAACCTATCCACCTGGACGCACTCGTGATGTCAGTTTGTGCACATGACAAACCAAATCAATTCTAGCCTATCTTGCAACTTTGCATTGCATGCAACTGACAGTTTTTGTAGCAGGCGAAAAAAATGCTACCAATTGAAAATAGCTCTAATTCAGAAAAAAACTAGATAGGCCATTGTAGAGGAGCCTCACATGACCTGCAAGTTCAAACAGATCGATCATATGTGTTCTGGATTGGAAGAAACAATCCGTCAAAGTTTGACAATTTTTTGGACTCAGGGCACGTGAGAGATCACACCGGTAGGGTATGACTCTCGACGTTCTAGCTCTTTGGGATGCATGAGAGGAGAATGCCTAGCATAAACCTGCCCACCTGGATGCACTCGTGACGTCGATTTGTGCACATGACAAACCGAATCAATTCTAGCATAACTTGCAACTTTGAATTGTATGCAACTGATGGTTTTTGTAGCAGGCAAAAAAATGCTACCAATTCAAAATAGCTCCGAGTCATCAAAAACTGAGATCGGCCATTGTAGAGGAGCCTCACATGACCCCATAGGTTCAAACAGATTGATCATATGTGTTCTAGATCGGAAGAAACAATCCGTCAAAGTTTTACATTTTTTTGGACTTAGGGCACTTGAGAGATTGCACCGGTAGGGTATGACTCTCAATGTTCTGATGCTTTGGGATGCACGAGAGGAGCATTCCTATCATAAAATTGCCCACCCAGATGTGCTCGTGATGTCAGTTTGTGCACATGACAAACCAAATCAATTCTAGCCTATCCTGCAACTTTGCATTGCATGCAACTGACAGTTTTTGTAGTAGGAGAAAAAATGCTACCAATTGAATATGGCTTCGAGTCATCAAAAATTGAGATAGGCCATTATAGAGGAGCCTCATGTGACCCCACTGGTTCAAATGGGTCGATCATATGCATCCTGGATTGGAAGAAACAGTCTGTCAAAGTTTGACAATTTTTTGGACTCAGGGCACTTGAAAGATTGCGCTGGTAAGGTATGACTCTCGATGTTCCGGTGCTTTGGGATGCACAAGAGGAACATACCTAGCATACACCTGCCCACCCAGACATGCTTGTGATGCTGGTTTGTGCACACGACAACCAAAATTTGACCATTGCGAGCGTGAGGGTGCTCTCGCACCACACACATATTGTTGATTTTTGTTGTTTATATTCATATTGTTGATTACATAGGCAAATATTCATTTAAATTTATAAAGGGAAGCCACCAAATACAACGAATACACAATAATGAATTGAATACAATGAGTTTTGTAGGGTTAATTCAATATTTTGGAAATTTTATCAAATCATATTCCACAATTGCAATGTTTTATATCATAGATTTTTGTTGTTTATATTCATATTATTGATTACATAGGAAAATGAATAATTAAATTTATAGAAGGATAGCCAGGAAATACAACGAATACACAATAATGAAATCAATACACATTTATTGGATTGAATATCAACATTTATATATATTAAAAAAAAGGCATCTCTGCCAAGTCAATACAGGTATTACAAAAATGAGGCATATGCCATGTCCAAATCGATATACAATAAAAATGTAGAATATATCTACATGTATTGGTCATTCTATGACCAAAACTAACACTATATGATCCTAAACTTGTGGTGGATCATCAAAATCGAGCCTCTTCGATGCAATACGTGGCTCTGTAGATGGTTGCAAAACCACAATTCAAAAGCCAAGTTAGAATTCTTTTGTAGAAAATAGTTCACAATTAACAACTGCATTTAACCATAATTCCTTTGCAGTTGAAATGTAGATTACCTCATCGGCTGATATCGGAGCTAATGTCTTCGCTCTCCTCTCCTTGTCACTCTTAGGAGTTTTCTTGAAGACATACTTAAAAGGATCCACATTATGGCCATACCGCAAAGGGGTCTATTAAAGATTAAATGTACAATTAATACAATGTACTAACATAAATACATCAAAAATACTTAAAAGCTATAATATAGAGAACAATGACGTACTGGTGCTTGAGATGGTTCTCCAATGGACTAAGGATGGCTCACCATCGATGGAGAAATTGTCGCTATTACCTATACAAAAAAAGGATCAAATATTAAATACAATTAATATAATGATAAGTATTGTAGGTTAAAAACAATTAATGTAATATATCAAAGAAAAGTGTACTAGATCCTGAGATGCTTCTCCAATGCACAGAGGAGGGCTCGCCATTGATGAAATAGCTATGGATATTTCCTATATGAAAAAATTATAAGATTATAATATATCACAAGTTCACATGTATGTGTGTGAATCAGGTGCATTCAACAAATCCACATAGCTCAATGACCATTGTACATGTAAAATAGACAAAAAATAGTAATCAATCTACAAACCCCAACTAATACTTGATTTCAAGATTTTCAAACAATTGTACAACTAAAAATGTGTTCAATTACCTTCTTCCCATGTTTTGGCGTCTTTGAGGAATTCTTTTTCTTAGGACGAGGCCTAGACGCGGAGGGGGTACCCTAAAAAAACAAAATTAACATGAGATATTAGTACAGATAATATATTAAACATATTTAAAAAAATCTAAAATGAAATGACTTGCATATTCCATCAAAATAATACATAAAAAGGGTTGTACAAAATATGATACTGTATAGCTTTGTAGGCCAAAATTGATCACTGAGAGCATAATGTCATCAATCTGGGACATTTGGTCCCTTGGCAACACCTACAAACCAAAAATTGGACCAAGCATTAAATATAGTTAGTATATCTTGTAATATTTTTGAATTCAAAGTGTACTATTCTATTTTAACATGTTACAAAATTTATACCTCAGGCATTGAAGTTGCAGTTGTAGTAATTGTGGGAGGAGTATGAGATACCACTACTGCATCCTGAAATGCATATTATTTGTCTTAATTTAAATCGATGTATAAATGAAAAATTCATTTATGTAATTACAAATTTAAAGTGACTGATAAATATAATGCTATGAATTCATATCAACACACCTGTGTCTGTCGCTGATGGGAAAACACCATGTCCATCAACTCATCTGTTAGTACCAAATCCTCGGTCGTACGGGCCTAACATCTACTCCCGCAAATCATGCATGAATGAGATGTGGATCCATCTACATCGGCTGCATCATCTATCCCTGAGCAACTGACACACATGTTGAATGGGCTCTCTGTCGTCACTTGGAGCAACTAATGGCTCATCATCCAATATAATAGGATGTACTAATGACATTCCATGTTGGATGATGGCACCAGTCAATGTTGTGGCCACCTGAAGAGTCTGTAGCTCCATTGACTCTTTCAGCTCTATTGGGACAACTTGATGCACCTTGGGTTTGGGTGCTAGAGGGCGACGACTCTCTGGGGCTACTCGCCTACGGGCTCTAGGTCTATCTTGGGCATAGACACCACCTCTACCATGGAACTCTCTCATGTCAAAATAGTTTGGCTGCACATTGAACACAAACTCATAGTATACTTTTTTCAAAAAATACAATGGCACATCATAATTATTACAAGATGGATCATCAAAGACCATCCACCACCTCTGCTAAAAAAGATTCTTCATTTGCACATTGGTACACCAATGTATGGGAAACCTCTTTGCGTTAAGAGGTAATGACTGACCAGTTTTAGGATCAACAAAAAGGGCACATATTTGTTGTTTACTAATATTTTTGTTTTTTAGTCCCTCATATGATAACCCATCAACATAGTATTGATGATACCTATCCTTAAAGTTTCCCCATTTTGTAATTTGTGTGGAAACAACTATGGTACCACTAGCTAATGTTTCTAGGCTAGTGGCGAGGGATTTATGATGCTCAAGTTCAAATGTTTTCAATTTATCAATCAGTCTATTTATTTTAGACGTATTTTGCCCTAACTAATTAGTTAATTGCTCCTGTGTTTCAGGTGTGCGGTCAAAAGGAGGAATTGGGGGTATATCTTGTGGATTTTCAGGAGGTGCATTTTGTTGTTCTTGTGGGTTTTCAGGAGGAGCATTTTGTTGTTCTTGTTGTGGATTATCAAAATTTGGTTTTTGAAATAAAAAATGAAAAAACCTAATCAAAATTAATGAAATTAAATTCAAAACGTAAAAAAATTGAACAAA
The DNA here is from genome assembly GCF_030272615.1 of Cryptomeria japonica. Lineage (NCBI taxonomy): Eukaryota > Viridiplantae > Streptophyta > Pinopsida > Cupressales > Cupressaceae > Cryptomeria > Cryptomeria japonica. Next base: position 3,542,533 of record NC_081415.1, on the reverse strand, counting down.
CGGGAAAGAAAGACAAAAAATAAGAAAAACTAACCTTGATCCATAGTGTCTGAAGGAGAAATGAGGCACCCTGTTCGCAGTTTCATAGAGGAAATGGGGAAAAAAATGTGGTTGTCATGGGAAAATTAGACCCATTTTTAAATTTATTTATTTTTTGACAAGTATCGCGTACGCGGTTCTTTAAGGCATATAAGCACGCACGCGCTCACTTTCGTAAAAGTAGCGTGTATGCGCTCACTTTCTTAAGAGTAGTGCGTATGTGCTCAGTTTCCTAAAAGCAGCGCGTACACGCTACCTTTTTTAGGCTCGGGAACAATAGACTTAAGTGTGTACACGGTGATTTCAAATTTTATAACCGCATACGTGCTGCTTTTTTTCATGTTATTTTTGGGTGGTGTCCACTTTTTTGACCACCATCTTTGTGCACATACCCACAAATGAATATCTTTTCTCTTCTCAAGTTGAAATCTAAGAATACATTTACCAGCATATAATGAAAACCTATCTTTTTAATACTCAGTGTATATACACATGTGTGTGTGTGTCTGTATATATATTGTAAAGTGAAAAATTGGATCCTAGTGGTTCCCCACCTAGGAGAGAGAAAGGAAACCACTAGGATGATTTTCACTTGGGAGATACTTTACATTCAAAAGAGGGGCTTGAATTCACTAGATCTAAATCTAAGAGAATAAGGATGTGAATACCAAGTGGATTTAAAGGATTGGAATGTAATTTGCCCTCTTTTGTAAGTAGAAGGGTTGACTTGTTGACTATGTAGAAAAATGAGACAAAATGAGTGAAATAAAGAGCTACCAGTTCGGGATCGCGTTGTAACTTTGGATCTGAGATATTTAGACTGATACGGACTTGCCCTGTAAATTTGGAGAAAATTCATCTGGACCAAGTTGAAGTTGCACCTGGTCCTCCGAAAAATCCACACGTTGAAAAGGGTTTCTTTGTCTCTGAAAATGAAGCCCAAACTTGCAGTTATAGTTGTGCCCATACAACATACACATGGAAAAGAAGGGAAGAAGGGCTGTGGATAGGGTTTTGCCTTAGTCAAACCCCGATTGAGGAATTAACCTTGAAAGAAAGTAATTGCAAATGCTTAAATGTGAATAATAGAAATGTATACCTTGTAGATCTGCAATTTGTTGATGATGGTCGCTTTTCTTCTTGAATGTAATCACAAATCTTGTATGAAATGGCATGTAACATGATAAAACCCTACCACACACATGCTTGCAAATTAATGTTGTAATGTTGCTCCAATGGATTAATGAAGAAGACACATGAAGAAGAGAAATCGATGAATGCTTGATGACGATAATGAAGACCTTCCTCTTGAATTCCACTTATTATTATGTATATATAAATGAGAGGACTAACGAGCCCTTTTATACTAGCCTAGGAGAACTAATCCATCTCACCAAAAGTTGACATCGGGGAGATTAAATCCCAAAAAGAAAACTAGGTTCAAGGGTCGGATGGACCCATTTTAGGGCCACCCAAAGAGGAGGGATAGGGGCGCCACACTCCTATCCAAGGGGGGCAGGGGTACCACGCTCCTGTCCTGCCCTATTTTGGGGCCTGGATAGGGTCCTGAGGTGGTATGAAGGCTGAAACAAGAGGAGACTCAGAATGATGGTGCAGAGAGGGGTCTCAATTGAATAGGGAGATGCAGTCGCAAAGGTGAGGGCCTAAAATATGGTCAAAATTGCAAGGGTCACAATTTTATGATGTTACACACACACACATATGGATGTATGTATATGTGTATGTATATAGATGTATGTATAATGTGTATGTATGTATGTATATGTGTGTGTGTGTGTGTAAAACCATAAATCAATGACAAAATAAACATCATAAATATTATATATATGTATATCAAATACACTATATACATATATACGTATATGTGTGTGTGTGTGTGTAGTATAAACATATACATACACACACACACACACACATATATCAATATTTCGAATGATGAAATATAAACATTGTACTTCATCTATTTCATTTTAAAGACAATTACTCCATAATGCTTATAAAAATTATACATCAAATTATTTACAGGCAATAATGCTTATAAATATTATATGTCAAATTTTTTATAGACAATAGTTATCTTGGGATTGATTGCTTTAATTCTGTTCCAATATATCCCACCTTCCTTCAATGTCTCCCTTGATTCATCTATTCAATATAAAAAGATGAATATTGTGTGATGATGTATCAAGAGAAGGATCTAGAATGAGAATTTGATTGTGCAGTGAAAGCTGAAGCTCTGTAATGATGTCTAGTTGGTGTTAGAAGAAAAATTGAAGTGGATCTAATCAGGCACAAATGTGCTATATGTAGATCAGTTAAACTTGTTGTTCCCTAACTATTGCAACAAGATAAAATCCTCTCACAAGGTCACTCCTAATAGGGTGCGGTAGGATCCTAACAGGTCTGAAGGCTTAAATCCTCTAACCAAGTGACACATTAGCTTGTGTTTTGAAATCTCTTAGTTGGGTAGTTCCTAATAGGGCTAGTCCTAACAGGCCTTATTGTAATAGCCCTTAACTGAGCTAAGACACTCTTAACTGGGTGTGCCCCTAACAGGGTATTGTAAGACCTTAACCAGCCAGATCTCTATTCTACAGATAGTTGATCTTTGTGGGTACTAATTCCCACCGTGGTTTTCCCATTTGGGTTTCCATGTGAAAATCATTGTGTTATGTGTTGCATGCTTTATTGGGTGTTTGTTTATGTGGTTGTATTTCTTGCATGCATATTGATTTTCAGGTTGGTTAAAGTGGTGATCAAATTTATATTATTTTTGCTTGCACTGATTCACCCCACTCCCCCCCTCCCCTCCTCTCAGTGCCTTATAAGTTCATCACTTTCAATTGCAAATAGGATCCAAAGTGACATTTAAATATCTTTGATATAAGGCAATAAAGAATATCTTGATCAGTATCCTTTCACACAATTATCTAGAGAAATTCTAAATAGTGAGATGCACAAATTTTATTATCTTTTTGAATTAACATGCATTCTCTTAAGCAAATAAATCTCTCTTCATTTATAACTATTCACATTGCCATCATATTTATTCAATTTGATCCTGTAGCGTCCTAAAATTGCGACACTTGCAATTTTGACTGCATTTCGGTCTTCACGATGGCAACGCAACACGCAACCTGAATGGAGACCCCGAAACTTGCTCACGACACCAAAAACTGCATTTTTCAAGCACCCTGGCCTGAACCTCCTTGCACCCTGCTGTCCCGGGAGGTGGGACCAGAGCGCCCAGCGCCCTGGTCCCCAGGACCATGGCGCCCAGCGCCCTGGTCCCTGGGTCCTATTTTGGGCCCGGTCTCCTAAGGAGATTGCGGGTCTTTTTGTTTGCAAAATGGAAATTAACTTTCCTGGTCGGCCTAAGGTCGGGAAAATCAGTCTATCAGCCCTAATTGACAAGTATATAAACTACATTTTTCTCTCTCATTTGGCATGAGATGATAATAAGATGATATGACGTGGAAACTATACTCAAGCATTCAAGCATTCAAGCATTCAAGCAATTGATCATTTCAAGTCTCCATTCAAGGCTAAGTGTTGCATTCAAGTCAAGGATTCAACCATTGAAGAGGAGATCACTTACTACATACTACTACAACATACAACAAACAACAACATCTAAACCTTCGCACATAAGGATACAACCATCCTTAGAACAAGGTATTAGTACTTGTTTTACATTACAGTCATTTACATTTACAACACTTGCTCATTTCTTGGTTAATTCCAAAACCAGGGTTTGACCTAAAGGCAAACCCCTAATCCCTAACCCCCCAATCGTCTTCACTTTTCTGTGTGTAGGTTGCAGGTACGCGGCTGAGATTGAAGATCTGGAATCCTTGTGCAGAGACGAACAGATCCCCCTTCGTTTCGCGGATTTTTCGGAGGACCATGGTGCCGGGCACCATCGTCCAGACAAATTTTGCTCAAATTTGCAGGACAGCGCCGTATCGACATTTTACTGCTAATTCCAGGTCCGCAGCTTTATCCTATAACCCGAACTCAGTTTATAAGCGAGTCTTTGTCACTTTCTATGCATTCCTAGCTTAATTCCTCTATCAACATTCTTTACAAAAGAGGGTAGCCTTGCTGTCTTGACCCTTGAAATTCATTTAGCATCCAATCTTGCATTGTGTGGGATTGGATCTTATGAGTTTCAACCCCTCTTTTGAATGTAAAGTCTCTCTCCCCTAAGTGAAAACCATCGAATCCTAGAGAACCTCCCTTCTCTCTCCTCGGAGTTGGAAGAGGGGAGAGCAACTAGGGTTCGATTGCGATTTTCTGCTTTACATTTTGGTGAACCCGACGTGAACATCCTTTCTGATTTTTCATGCTTAGATCTGAAAATTGATTCCTTGATTACATTTCCATGTTTGATCTTTTGCAAAATTTTAGAGGTGATTGCATAAAAACCCTAAATTTTCTTTTTGAACATTGAACTTGCGAAATGTTTAATTGTTAATGCTTGCTTCAGATCTGCTTTTCTATTACAAATTATCAATTCATATCTGTGCTTTAATTTTGAAAATTAAGTGGTTAAATGTCAAAACCCTAATTTTTGAAACCCTCTTAATTCAATCTCTGTCCGACAATTTCACTGATCAAAACATCTCCAAATCAGCTGTAACTTTGGATTCCGCAATAAAATCACAATATTTTCATCCCTGAAAATTTGGAAAAAAGTTGCGAGGACCGTGTGCACTTCGAGCGCCATCGTCCCCGACATTTTTTCTGAAATTTCGGGAGCAAGATCTTACTGTATTTTCCTGCTAAAATCCAGAATTTTGGCTGCTTTTATCAAACCTAACACTTTCAAAATTACAGTCAAAGTTGGTGTTGTGATTGCTTGGTTTAAGGCTTCTAATCATTCAAAAATCATTGAAATTGAAATTTTGTGTCAAAATTGTGTTCTTACTGTCCTAAATTTGAAAAGTGTGTTTGCATTCATTCGAAATTCCAGTGCTTTATTCAAATTTTTGCAATTTGTGACTTTTGAAATTAAATGCTTAATTACAACAACTTTGATTTCCGCTTTCAAAATTGAATTTTGCGTGAAATTGAGTCAATTTTCAAATTTCAAAATTTGCATTGCTCTTAACATTCCCTCTAAAATCATAAAATTCAAAATTTCAGTTTCCCTCTCTTTTTCAAAATTCAAAATTTTGCATTTTTCGACAATCTTGGTAGGGTTCAATTTTGAGATTGCAACTTTAATTTGGCCTATCTACAGATCGTAAAATCACTCAATTTTTTCAGATTAGCTTTAAAATCATCATACCTTTCATCCCTGCAAATTTCGAAAAAAGTTGCAAGGACCGTGTTGCACTCCGAGCGCCACAGTCCCGGACATTTTTTCTGAAAATTCGGGAGACTGTCGTGATTGCATTTAACAGCTTAAATCTAGAAGATTGGCTGGTTTTACTGAAAATTGATACCTCTAAATTCAAAATCTTCTCTCTCTCTAGTGCATGAGTTTTACAACAACAAGCCCTACTTACACTATTCCCGTTAGATGAAGCCGTAGAATTAAGTCTTTCCGAGGTGTAACTACCGAGGAGATGGAACCTAATTTGAATAGCCTTTTTAACGAGGACATGGGTAATTCCTCTAATCCTCCTAATGATGAAGAAGCTCTCCATGAGGTTTCTATAGAACAACTTTCGAAATTGGATAACCAATTTGATGATTTTCACCAATGGATGTCTCATGAGTATCCCGATAGTCAAGCTCTTCCTTTAATTGAGGGTCTAAAACGCATGCTTCAAACTGATAAGAATGGAATTGATATTTTGCGTGGTATTGCACACATTGTGGATTCAAATGTGATGCCTATGAAGAGTTGTGCTGAATCTTTAGGTTATACACAACCTCCCACTCAAGACAATCATTCTATTCCCTTGACAACTCCTATTGCTAGCATACCTACCTTTACATCAAACATCATGGCTACTTCTATACAAGACATTCCTCCTGTGATTACCAGTCATGGGGGCAATCCCTCTTCTTCAATTAATCCTCTTCCTTCATTTAATCCAACTTCTTCATACATTCCTTCAATGGGTGTTCCTATTACATCTTCACAAATGAACATGACGCAAGGGGGCAATTCATTTAACCATTCCATTCCTCCTTGTAGTGTTCCTCCTATCCAATCATCCCCTATGGTTGACTATCATAGGGTCCCACCACCTTACTCTCTACCTTCTTTCAATAACATAACACCTCCATCTCAATCTAACACACCTAATCTGAATTCTTCGACTGAAGCGACCATTAACAATCTTGCACAGACTGTCTCTTCTTTACAGCAACAAATTGCCTCTATGAATCAATCTAAGTTTAGTGTGCCCACATTTGATGTTGCGAGCCCACTTTCTCTTGACATTGTTCGAGCTATCCCTCCTAAACATGTTGAAATCCCGCATTTGGAACTTTATAACGGTAAAGGTGATCCTCTAACACATGTTAAGACTTTTCAAACAATATGTACTGATTTTGCTTATGACCAAAGGTTGCTTGCGAAACTATTCACTAGAACATTAAGAGACAAAGCCCTACAATGGTATTGCTCGTTGCCTTCTTATTCTATTACTTCTTTCGAACAACTTGCAAATGCTTTCATTCAACAATTTCAAAACAATATAAGTCCTAAAGTTACTTTGATTGATTTAATGCATTGTAAACAAGGTGTTAAAGAAAAACTGACTGATTTTATTGGTAGATATAAGCATTTGTATGCTCAAATTTCTTTTCCAGTGCCTGACAATGATATTCAAAGAATCCTTATTTCTAATTTGCAAAAAGATATTCGAGACAAACTTCTATTTTCTGAGTTTACTTCTTTCCAACAGTTGTGTGCCACTCTTCACAATTATCAACTGACTGTGAGTCAAATGGAACAATCACATCCTATGGCTTCGAGTGATAAGGGTGATAGCAGTCAACAACCATTTGGGAAGATTAAACCGAACAGAGATTCCATCAAATTCAATGAAAACATCATCAACAACAATGTGAATGCAGCATCAGGTGTGCTTCCTATTTCTAAATTTTTCAAGAAAGAAAGAAAGTATACTCCTTTGAATGAATCATTGCATGGTATTATGAATAAGTTATTGGAACAAAATGTGCTTACTCTTCCTCCTATACGGAAAATTGATCCTGCAAAGATTACTTCACCTTATTTTGATCATAAAGCTTTTTGTCACTTTCATCGTCAGCCTGGTCATGATACTGAAAAATGTTTTTCTTTAAAGGGTAAAATTCAAGATTTGATTGATAATAATACTATTTCTGTTTCTGGAGTGAATGATAAAGGCAACACATCTGTAGCTTCTCCTAACCAAAATCTTCAGATTTTCACTGATCCATTACCGTCTCATACTTCTCATACCTCTAATGCGATTGAGGCTAATGACTCCTCTCTCTCATCTGATGGTCTTGTGTCTATGACTCCGAATGTGATTAACTTTGTAGAGCAGCAAGAAATCCCTAAAGAACCTTCCATCACATTTGATTCTAGTGAAACCATTAGGGCACTTGATGGTCCTTTATACATAGTTGCAAAAGTCAAGAATACACCTTACCGTGGAGTGCTTATTGATCCTTCGTGCATGGTTAATGTTATTACTGAGGAATTTCTTTTTACTTTGCAATTGAATCAAGTGATCTATGACAAAACAAATGTGATTGTGAAATTATTTGATGCATTTTCTTCTCCTGCAATTGGTTCTATTACATTACCTATTGAGGTCCATAAATAATCCCTTGATGTGAACTTTGCTATTATTCCTTCATCCGAACAATTTCGTGTGAAGCTTGGCTATCCTTGGCTATCTTCCATGAAAGCTATTGCTTCTCCTATTCATAAGTGTTTGAAATTTCCCCATAATGGTGAAGTTGTTACTGTCAATCATAGTCTCTTTAAACCAGCTGAAAGAACTTCTAGTGTTCCTATTGATTACTTTTGGCCTAAACAATTCCAGTCTCTTCCTCCGCGAAGTGATCATCTTTTCAAATCTTATCAAAAGTGGAAAACAGATATGATCCTATCTTTAAGTGAACCTAGAACACCTAAACTTGACATTCCTATCATTCTTGAGAAGGAAATTCTTCCTTTGAAAGATAAAACTAATGTCTTTCCTCAAGAAGATTCCCAACCCGTCCCTATGGATGTGACTATGTCTATACCTAATAAACATTCTAAAAGTAGACCTATACCTCCTCGTCATGATGGACTTGGTCTTCTTCCTAAACCGAAAATTCCTCCTTTATATGGAGTAGTTCCTCCTCCTGCCTTTTATAGAGAGAAGAGACCTTCTTCTTCTCCTATTATCCAGCCTAAAAGACCACAACCTAAACACCCAAGTGATAAGGATGAGAACATTCCTCCTCCTCTATCTTCTACACTTCCTACTAAGACTAGGCGAAATTGTTCTGCACGTGAACGCCGATGAAAGCGTCGTCTTAGGGCTCAAGCAGCTGCTTCTCAAATTTTACAATCTCCAAAAACACCTTCAACAAGCATTATTCCATTTTCTCCAAAATCTCCTAAACATAAGATGCATGATGGTCTTGATCCTGTGCGAGTTAAAGATCCTATTTTTATAAATCTTGATGATGATATAGATGAAAATGTTATTCATGATGAACATGTTACTCCTCTTGCTTCTGATAGTGAATATGAACTTGTTGATGTTGATAACCATTTATCTAATGAATTTTCTAAAGCACTTATCCTAGCTCCTAGACAAGAACAATGTGGCTTGGAACATGAACATAGCCCTTGTTTGGATCTTGTGATAGCTCCATCTGCTGTGTTGGATGTTCCTCCTCTAGCGTGTTCCCTGCCTTCCCGAAACATGGATCAGCAAGATCGGGGGGTAGATGACGTGCTAGACTAGTTACATTAGCATAGCAGATTCTCTCCCCCTCTCTTTTGTTACTTCTTCTATATGTTACTCTCATTCTTCTATTTGTCATCCTTAGTGTTGTCTACTTGAGGACGATGCAAAGCATTGAGATCTCTTTTGGTCTCTCTCATGTTGACTCAAAAGACACATGTGTTCCCTTCTTCTAGGTGACCTTCCTTGATTGGGGAATGAAGAACAATTATGCATACATACATATGATATATATACATGACTTATCATACAGCATACTGACCCTGAGGAAAGCGAAGTCACCTTGTGCTTTGTGTTTGTGTCTATTATCCTTGGGTTTATCTCACACTTGGGGGCTAAATCTTTGTGATAACGTGCTCCTTTCCCTTCTCATTTCTTATGTGTATCACTACGTTAAAACAATCACCCCTGTTGAGGCGTGTGCAATCGCTTTAACGTAGGGGGGCATACACCCCATCTATCTCTTAAAGATACTTGAAAATTTCTTGGCGAACCTAGCTTTGCCTTGAAAATTTTCGGTATTTCGCTTGCATGACTCATAGTGAGGGAACCTTACTACTAACAGTCATGGTTCTCCCTCGTGATCTTCCCTTTTACTTTGTCAATCGAAGTCGTAAGATCCTTAGTCCACTGGGGGCTTGGTGTGTCTTGCCTCCTTGATGTGGTGAAAGTCTTTCAATGTTGTTTCCTTGTACTTTACCAGAAGTATGAGCATACATACTCCCGCTAAAGTGGGGGCTAAATGTAGCATCCTAAAATTGCGACACTTGCAATTTCGACTGCATTTCGGTCTTCACGATGGCGACGCAACACGCAACCTGAATGGAGACCCCGAAACTTGCTCACGACACCAAAAACTGCATTTTTCAAGCACCCTGGCCTGAACCTCCTTGCACCCTGCTGTCCCAGGAGGTGGGACCAGAGCGCCCAGTGCCCTGGTCCCTCAGGACCAGGGAGCCCAGCGCCCTGGTCCCTGGGTCCTATTTTGGGCCCGGTCTCCTAAGGAGATTGCAGGTCTTTTTGTTTGCAAAATGGAAATTAACTTTCCTGGTCGGCCTAAGGTCGGGAAAATCAGTCTATCAGCCCTAATTGACAAGTATATAAACTACATTTTTCTCTCTCATTTGGCATGAGATGATAATAAGATGATATGACGTGGAAACTATACTCAAGCATTCAAGCATTCAAGCATTCAAGCAATTGATCATTTCAAGTCTCCATTCAAGGCTAAGTGTTGCATTCAAGTCAAGGATTCAACCATTGAAGAGGAGATCACTTACTACATACTACTACAACATACAACAAACAACAACATCTAAACCTTCGCACATAAGGATACAAACATCCTTAGAACAAGGTATTAGTACTTGTTTTACATTACAGTCATTTACATTTACAGCACTTGCTCATTTCTTGGTTAATTCCAAAACCAGGGTTTGACCTAAAGGCAAACCCCTAATCCCTAACCCCCCAATCGTCTTCGCTTTTCTGTGTGTAGGTTGCAGGTACGTGGCTGAGATTGAAGATCTAGAATCCTTGTGCAGAGACGAACAGATCCCCCTTTGTTTCGCGGATTTTTCGGAGGACCGTGGCGTCGGGCGCCATCGTCCCGACAACTTTTGCTCAAATTTGCAGGACAACGCCGTATCGACATTTTACTGCTAATTCCAGGTCCGCAGCTTTATCCTATAACCCGAACTCAGTTTATAAGAGAATCTTTGTCACTTTCTATGCATTCCTAGCTTAATTCCTCTATCAACATTCTTTACAAAAGAGGGTAGCCTTGCTGTCTTGACCCTTGAAATTCATTTAGCATCCAATCTTGCATTGTGTGGGATTGGATCTTATGAGTTTCAACCCCTCTTTTGAATGTAAAGTCTCTCTCCCCTAAGTGAAAACCATCGAATCCTAGAGAACCTCCCTTCTCTCTCCTCGGAGTTGGAAGAGGGGAGAGCAACTAGGGTTCGATTGCGATTTTCTGCTTTACAGATCCATTCTAGTCTAACAACTCTTTTAATTACATTGAGAAGTGGTCTATAATAACATCAATCGAGTTTGTGACTATGTTAAAATACTATTTAAATTTTAATTAATTTAAAGTAAGTCTAAAGCACAATAAATAATTCTAAAATAGATAAAATTAAATAGTTATTAAATAATTATAAAATAAAATAAAACAACTTTTTAGTAAATAAAATCAATTAGATTCATAAGTATACAATATAAACAAAAAATAATAATTTATTAAATAAAGAAAATAAAATAAAGCAATTATTTATTAAATATTATATAAATAAAATAGAATAATTTCTAAATCATTTTAAAATAAAATGAAATCTTTTAAATAAATATAATAATTTTAAATTTGATATCTTATAAAAATTTAAATAATCTGTTTGTTTATATTTATGTAATTAATTTTAAAAATTATTTTTTCTTTCCAAAATATAATTATGTTTGATATATTTAATATTTTTTATTAAAAATAATAAAATAAAATCTAGAGAAAACAAATAATGGAATAAAGCAAAATGTCAAAATTTTGTATACCTAATAGTTATATGAGGATTGATGACTTTGATTATGTTCCAGTATATCCTGCCTTCCTTAATTCATCTATTTCACAACCGCTTAAATAGGGAAAAAGACCTAGTAGTTGTGCACCCTAATTTCGCACTTCTCCAAATCTTACGTGAAAATTTCAAATCACTCCGATTTTTTTACAGCAGAGCTTACTTGGCAAGTCCCTTGCTTACAACTAAGGTTTCAGGACCACATCATTAAATATGATGCCACATCAGCATGCTTTTTGCCAAGGTGTCCAAAACAGCCCCCCCAAAAAAGTGAGACCAATAGGTGTGCAAAAGGGCCCCAATACTTGTGCCACTGATGTGACATCACACGATTGGTTACTTTTCACAACAGATTGTATATTTCATTCAATTATTGGTACTCATCATACAACTATTGGTGCAATGTTAAATCAACAACTTCTATCACAAGAATTAGAAAGCACTCAATTATGAGTCCTTTCCCCTATATCTCCTTGAGTCTTTTCAACCCCTCCAATCCATTATTCAACTTCTTACACCATTCTAGATGCAACTTCTCAAGACATGCCATATATAACATCAACTTGGGTCTTCGACCACTCACAAACTTCTGCCATATATAACATCAACTTCGTAGCCTAGAAGGCATCTTTGCTTTCAAGCCTAGAATTTGCGTGGAATGGCAGGCCAGAATAGGCCAAAATGTACAAATTTTTTTTTACTGAGTTTCACTTTTTGTACATTTTGGCCTATTCTGGCCTGCCATTCCACGCAAATTCTGTGATGTAGCGCTACTTGGAGACAGCACAATAATTTGATTGGAGAAAGTCTGAGCAGAATAGACTGCAAACAGAAGGGAACTAGTTTCAAGTCTTAAGGACCACTTTGCGTCTTATCATTTGAGTGACAGACATGTGATTCAAATTTTGAGAGGTTGAACTCTTCCATTTTCTGCATTGGGTACTGGGTTTCACTTTTTGTATATGTTGGCCTTTTCTGGCCTGCCTGCCATATCACGTGAATCCTGTGCTATAGCTTTGACTGCAGGAAGGACGATAATTTGATGGGACAATAGACTGCAACCTGAACGCCTCTCTGTGAATCTCACGGGTTAAACATTTGTTTGTTATTCTTTCTTTCCAAGTGACGCATAGGTAGGTGTGCTTAAGAATTCTCATACTAATTTTATTCCTTATCTATTGATCATGTGATTTGGTAATAATCTCTTAATAAAAAATAATATAGATGGCCTGCATGGAGACATTTTTATTTTTTATTTTTTATTTTTTTATTTTATTTATGTGTGTGAGAGAGAGCACGCGCTTTAGAAAGATAGAAGGGGTGAGAGAAAGATAGAAATATAGATATGGAGGGAGATACAAGGAGTGTGTGAGGGAGATGGAGAGGGAGCAAAGATAGAGAGGAATATAGAGATAGAGATAAAGATGGAGATGAGGATGGAGAAGGATATGGAGAGAAGGAGAGGGGGAGATAAATTGAGAGAGGAGAAAATTATATAAATATAAATATTTAATTAACTCATTAATTCTCATAATAATGAATCCTCAAATGGAGTAAATGTCTTTCTTTCACACTTACAATGGAGAAGAAATGTATCTAGGTGATAATAATTTGTATCAAATTGTTGGTTATAAGAAGGTGTAGTTGTGTTATTATCTTGAAGAATGGGAATGTTTCATGGAACATGACTATTATAATCACACTAACACATTGACCAATGATAACTAAAAGCACTTTTTAGATATAGTTAATTTAGATAGCTTTGACTATCTTGCATAACTAAAAGTGTGTATCAATTGTAGATCCTAAATACCTTAGATATAATAAATTAATTAAAAATAACCATGTAGAAACTTATTTATTAACAAATAGTCATCACTTCTAACATGAAATAATATAATTAATTACATGATCGATCTTTTTTTCCTACAAATTACCATGTTGAATTCAAGGTCTAAATATGATAATATTTGTTCTTTTCAATGTCTTTGTTTTTTCTTTAAAATATAAATAATGATATATTAAATAAATATTTAATTTTGTATTAAAACTATAAGAAAAGGCTAAATTCTTGGATATCAAAATCACTTATACATGGTGAAATCACCTATTTGTGAGAAATAGAAAATCCTAATAGGCAAGGATGTCAATGGATGAAGCAAATCCCACTAGTAATTGACTCTATTTTTAACTTACAAGATGATCTATGGAGTTTTAGCTTGTGCATTGTCAAGGTTGCAGCTATTATGAATGAAATAATTGACACAGGGAAAAAATATATGCTCCACATGGGGGTTACATTGAAATGCAGAATATACTTATACTTATTATTGTACATCATACGTTTGGTTGCAAATTAGTGTTGAGTCAAGGTAAAGTATGCGTTTTAAGAGCTTTGTTGTCAAAAGATATATTGATTTACTTTGGTCAAACATATAACCTAATTTAAATTATGTTTAGCCATTCAACAAAGGAATTATTCTAAAAAAGGTATTTGGAAGGAATAATTTATTTAAGCTTTCACATTTTTCAATAGTAGATAGTTTTTGTCCAATGTTTGAGAGCCACTATTATGTTTTAACATGTATCACGTGTATAGTCATGTCACATGTGTGAATAGTATGGTACAAGCAAAAAACTCACGAGGTGAAAATTACACCTGGGATAGGAGCTACTATATATTGGATGTGTATGGTACCAATCGTCAAACATGATTTACTGGGAAACCTACTCAACTTTGTGTGGTTCATGACATGGCATTCTCATGTCTTCCATGGATTGTGGTAGAATTGGCATGCATATTCAATCATTGAGGATCTTACAACTATTAGGATTAATTCTATCTATTGAGGATATGTATGATCTGCATTGATTAAAAACACTGATATCAAAGAAAATCTTAAGGAAGAAATGCTCATTAAAGTAGATCCAACTTATTATTTTGGAGAGGTGGCATGTGATGTTCATTTAATGTGGAGAAAGAATTCATCAATGTTCAAATCTCATATTCATTCTATAAAATAGAGTTATGTGTATTTGTTTAGTAAAGTTAAATAATCCTAGTTATGCTAGGAATGCATAACTTCAGTGAAAACACACACATAATTTTAATGTTATGCTTAAACCATTAAATGTAGATGTGAAAATATATTAGGTGAATTAGTCTAATTTACTTAGCTATGATCTATAATAATTAATTTACTTTGATGACTTATACAACAAGAATTTACTCTTTGTTTCCCTACTTTCTTGTTGCCAGTATGTAACATGGCAAAATATGTTGTGGTAATCATAGTGCATGATATGTCATCTCTTTCTACTTCTATTCATATGGTCAAACAACTACAAGTGTCCAACAAAGTTTTACATTTGATATACATGTAAACATACTTAATTTTAACAAGTTACTAGTACTCTTTTGTTTACTACTGTAATCTGTTCATTTTATTGCAATGGAGTAATCTACCATGACAATATTTATATTTAGTATTGCATATTAATATCTATTTAATTTTTTATTTAATGTACATTAATACATATTTGATATTTCTATATACATTTAATATATAATATTAAAGCTAAATAAATAACATGTCTATAACTTATTTTATTTGTTTCTTGTATTATATATTGAATTTACATTATATATTAATAAAAATAATTGACAAATCTATATATTCTTTTTAAATAAAACAAATAAATGTCGATAAAAAATCAAGTTAGATAATTTAAGCAAAAAATATCTTGCTTGAATGGAAAGATCTACAAGTTTTGTTATAAATAAAAATATATTTTTAAAATAAGATAATAGAATTTTATGTTGAAAAAATATTTATTATTTATTTAAATTCTTTTTTTGACAAATCTTTATATTAAAATAAAGAATACTTGAATCCAACCTCGTTTCTTAATAATATTGGATATTCATATTGAAAATAAAATAATATAAATTTCATCCAAAAAAAATTAGACTTACATCTAACATTATCCCTATCACATATTAAAATTTTATTAGTTCCTTATATGAGATGAACAGCGTGATCTTTAAAATCTATGGCTAAAAGTTAGCCAAAACGAATGCAAGACCATTGCAAATGTTTCCACCGTTGATGGTTCTTTTCCCTATTTCGTTGTCTGTGTACAGTGTCGCTGCATGAAAGGACTGCCTTCCTTTCATGCAAACTAATGCAGTTCTTTCGCATGCATCCCTCATGTTTTGCATTGACGATTGAGCTTTTAATATAAATAATATTGGATATTCATATTGAAAATAAAATAATATAAATTTCATCCAAAAAAAATTAGACTTACATCTAACATTATCCCTATCACATATTAAAATTTTATTATGCCGAAGTCGTTCCTTATATGAGATGAACAACTTGATCTTTAAAATCTATGGCTAAAAGTTAGCCAAAACGAATGCAAGACCATTGCAAATGTTTCCACCGTTGATGGTTCTTTTCCCTATTTCGTTGTCTGTGTACAGTGTCGCTGCATGAAAGGACTGCCTTCCTTTCATGCAAACTAATGCAGTTCTTTCGCATGCATCCCTCATGTTTTGCATTAACTTCTATTGGTTGATTGATTCACGATGGCTTCTGTATGGTATCACACCACTCAACTCATAGTACCATAATAGGAAAAAAGTAAGTTTTATCGTAGCATAAAAGCAAAGTAAAAAGTTTCGTTTCTATTCGTACCACTGGGTTTTCATTGTGGGTATTTTTCTCCCCGTGGAGGTATGATGAGGAATTGACGGCAATGAAGAAGCTCCCCTCTGATGACCCTCAGAGTTGCCAAGTCATGGATCTTTGCACCTTTCCATCGCTGGTATTTATATGAGGATACCTTTTCGCTGGCATTCTGGACAGGGATCCATCTCACTAGCCTCACACACTTATCAATCTTAAGGATGCAAAAAGTTGCGTGTCAGGGGTTGTGGAGGCCAACTATGGTGTCTTGTGTGAAAATGGCATAGCTCTTCCATGGTGCGAAAAAGACCGAGCCTCACACTTGCCCCAACTTACATTATAAGTTGAAAATCTTTTACATGTTTTATATATTTTAATGATTATTATTTATTTTAAAAAAATTCATTTTAAAGATTTTAATAATTACTATACTATCATATATCAATTTAATTTAATTTAAAACTAGTAATAATAAATATAATATATAAAAATAATTTATATATTTAAATATTTTTACATTTATTTATTTTAATGATTATTATATTAAAATATATAATATTTTAATAATTATTATTCCAAAATTTTAATAATATTATTATTTATTTTTTAATATCTCCTTCAACAAAGTTTTTACTTTATTATTATTTTTGGTGAATTATTTTTACTTAAATTCAATCATTCTTATGCATAAGAGATATAAAAGAATTCATATAATGTTTATAATTGCACTATCTTTTATATATCAATATTCAAGGACATATAATCAAAATGGCATCTTCAAGGTCAAAAGATTGTATGTGAAACTAAACCAAAGCAATTATGGATATATGGAAAATAATGGGATATTGTAATTTAAGACTCTCAAAGGTGAGAAATGAGTACAAATAAGAGAAGTGAGGAAAAAAAATACAATAGATCAATTTCAATGAAGTCGAGCCAATAAATATTTTGTAACATCATACATATTCAATGAAAAATGATGCCCCCTATGCAATAAGGGGATAAGGGGATAAGGACTCAAGGATATTGCATATGTGAAAAAAAAGAAAATGAGATAATATATGTCAACTACAAATAATTCAATATTTTGTTCAAACCATTACATTGGTCGAAAGATTCAAGACTAAAGCAAAGCAAGTATGGATATATGGAAAATAATGACATAGTGTAATTTATGACTCCCAAAGGTGAGAAATGAGTACAAATAGGACAATTGAAAAACAATAGATCAATTTCAACGAAGCCAAACCAATGAAAAATGGCACCCCTTATTCAATGAAAAATGACATGTACATATTCAATGAAATAACACCACCTATGTAATCTCTACAAAATCACTCACATGAAATATTTGAGACTAAAGAAAAGCAAGTATAGATATACATAAAGTAATGGCATAGTGTAATTTAAGACTCCCAAAGGTGAGAAATGATTACAAACAAGAGAAGTGAGAAAAAAGATACCATATATCAATTTCAACGAAGTCAAACCAACGAAAAATGACACCCCTATTCATACAAAAATGATACCCCCTATACGATCTCTACAAACTAGCTCACATGTATTTTGTCTCAAGAAGTATAAGGGGATAAGGACACTAAAGGGTAATGCATATGTGACAAGAAAAGAAAATGAGATAACACATGTAGACTACAAATAATTCAATATTTTGTTAGAACCATTACCATTGGTCGAAATATTTACCAAAGGTATAGCCATTGGACTTGGTGTCAACCTATGTCAACATCTTTATTGATGAGTCAACTAAAAATTGTCCCACATGTATACCTCCCCCTCTCCCTCCCTCTATATATATAACTATTTTTTTCATTATCTCTATATATTTATCTATCCCTCTACCTCTATATATATCTCCATTTATCTCCCTCTTCCTCACTTGCTCTATCTATATGTGACAATACAAGAAAAAAAAATGACATTATACATGTCAACTACAAATAATTCACTATTTTGTTAAAACTATAACCATTTGTCCAAATATTTATAAAAGGTATAGCCACCATACTAGGTATCAACCTATGTCAACATCTTCATTGATGAGTTAGTTATAAATTAGCCCAGACATATCCCTTCCCCTCTCCCTCTATATCTTTATATCTTTTCTTTTCAATTTCTCTCCATCTACCTATCTCTTTATCTCTCCTCCCTCTACCTCTATATCTCTCTATTTATCTCCCTCTTCCTCTCTCATGTTATCTTCATCTCTGCCTCTATTTTCTTCTCTCCCCTATCTCGAAACATGTCCCACTCTCTTTACCCATCCATATTTGTCCCTCTCTCCCTCTCTCTCTACTTCTTCCTAGACATCCATTTTTGTACCTCTCTACCTCTCTATCTCCCTCTATATATTTCTCTTCATTTTTTATCTATCCCTCTCCTCTCTCTCTTTATCTCCCCCTCTCCTTTTCCATCACCATTTCCAACTCCATATCTCTTTTTCTCTCCCCTCCATCTCTAGACTTGTTTCGCTCTCTTTTTTTTGATTGGTAAAAGGTTTAATATTTGTATTGCTTGAAAGGAAAAATGCATGCCTTTAGCTGCTCTGCAGCGTTCCACTATCTTAAGACTATATGGGGTCTCGCCCCTACAAAATCAAAATGAAACCCGAGATATAAACCACCCAGCTATGCCTACCACTAAGGTTACATTCCTTACAATAGTGAAAAACCACCCAAAAAACCGATTGCCTACTTAGGAAACCGACCTACCGGAACCAGCCAAGGGCCTCCTCCCTGGAGAAGTTGGGGATGGCATGATTGGGTCCTGCATTGGGCTGCACCATCCCAACACATGTTGTTGATCTCGGTCATCTCCTTGCAACTCACTGCATTCGACGATCTTCGCACTCTTCTGTGGGATTTGGTGCCGCACCAACGGCTGCCCATCTTCACCAATCGGAGCCTGCAACTTCACCGGGGTCTACTTGCCACGTAGTTTCACCTGCTTTGTCAGTCAGATCTTCCACACAAAGTCCAGTAGATCCCGCCACCCTTTCCTTGCATCCTCCAACTGGGTTTCAACCAGGCGAGAGGCCGACCACACCACCAGAGGCTGCACTGCATCATTTCGCCCACCTAAGCGCCTCCACGGTCCTTGCTCCATTCACAAACCCACACCAATCTCTGCACATTCCACCACCTCTGCCAAGCCATCCGACCTTTTTGGTCTCAGCACTAGAGATGCTACCCGTGACACCTCCTCCCTTGAGTGCTCCACCATCAGTGCCAGTGCCACAAACAGGGACGATACATCCAAATTAGTTCGCGAGCGACAGTCAGTGTCCAGTAATTCATCCCCAAACATCATGCAAACAACCATCCAAAATTATTCCTCATCACCCTAAAAACATTCTTCAAACGATGGCTTGAAATAGGGCCTCGAAAGGTAGGCATTTGGCCCATAGTGAGCAGTGAGAAATTTGCTTCCATTGTTCTCGTGCCACACAACACTCGCAAGGGAAATCACAATCCTATGTGCAGTGCCAAAAAGAAAACAAGGACCATACTGACACAACCTACTACCACCCCATCCATTTATTACACTGCACACACCACCTCACACCACACATCACCAACAATCCAAAGTTCCATTCACTGTCATCATTGCACCAATGGTATAGGAGCACCTAGGACTTAGGCTTATAGTATTTTCTCAATTTTGGCTTGTACTGACCTTAGCCAAGTTAGGTACTTAATAAGGACTCTAGGAGGGTTTAAAGAGTGAGTGTGTTGTTTGTTTTGAGTCAAGTATCAACCTAGTTGAGTTGGTTTTCTTCCTAGGTTTGCATTTTGTGCATAGGTAGTAGTGTGAGTAGGAAATTGACCTTCTTGATGGTCAAAAGTGGAAAAAATTGGTATGAGAATTAGAGAGGTTTAGAATAGTATTAGAAATGCTTAAAAATTCATGAGTAATGACTTGAAATAGGCTTCATAGGTTGATAAAGAAAAAAGTGCAAAGTTGTAAAAGTTGTCATGACAACTTTTGAAAGTTGTCATGACAATTTTTGTCCTAAAATGCTTAGTGATGGAGTTAGGGATAGCACAACACCATAGAATGCCTCCAAACATGGGGAAGACTAAAAAAACCTCTTCTTGCATGGTTACCAAGGTCAAAGTTTTGTTTTTGTAAGATCAACAATCTAAATCTACTCATTTTCGGACTGTTTGTCATTATTTTGGCTTATTTTGCTTACAAAGTGAATACAAATGGATTGCATCCATTGATCTAGTAATGGATTGAGTTTCTTTGGTGTGTTTTAGAGTCATTTGATTGATTTCAAGCTTTGTAGTTAGTGTGTGTTGGTGTTTTCATTGTTTTGTTTTCAATCAACCAATTTTGGCTTGTAAATAGCAATTTTATGTAAAATGGTTGCCCCATAGAATCCCTCCGTGATACCATCACGACCTATTGGGAAATGGAAGGATACCACTTTTAAAATGTACATATGTAGGGAGAAGTTCTAGACATGAAGATTGATATGGTTATCACCTTGTTCTAGGCGAGTCCAGGAGCAACCCAACTAGAGAAGACAGGGTGAAATTTGAGTGCAAAGTGTAGAGGTGAACACAAACCTATAGCCAAATAATTTGGGAAGGTTCATAAGGTCCATATAGAATTTCCATTATAAGGAGAAGCCTTGAAAAGACCTGTAGATACCCATTTCACAAATTTGACCAATCACTGCCAGTTTAGAGGCCTAACAACCCTAGTAAACCCTCATTTTGGGGTTAGGGCACTGTGCGGTGAGTTGGGAAACCAAAAACACCAAAATAACTTGGTAATAGGTGTAAGATTGAAGAAAATCAAACCTTTCTGTAGGTTCTTTTGGACCATTTTCCACTAAACCCTCAAAAACCAAATTTTGGAGGCCTAATAGGCGCTCATTCCTTGTAGCCCTTTTCTAGGAAAAATAGTGAAATCGGTAAGAAAGATAATGGATGCAAACCACAAATGGACCCAAATGGAAATAATTTCATGTTAGAAGCCACCTCCACACCTCTACAAAAAATCACAACAGCGGGAGGTAAAATTGACAACTTGAAGACAAGACAATAAGAAAGAGCATGTGGGAAGCACTTTGAATTGGTATTGTTCCTAGTTAAACACTTGATGCAAACACCTTGAGATTGGAAAGAAGCAAGACCTAGAAGAGATTGAGAAGGACTTAGAGGTCTTAGAGCATATTTAGACCTGGAGAGGTTGGTGGAATTGAGCAACACCAACTAGGTGAAGTGTGAGCAAGCTAGGTGAACCCCATCAAATTGGTATCAGAGCCTATAATATTTGGGCTAGGTGAGTAGATGTCCTTAGTGGAATCTACAGGAGAAAAAAACATGGTGACCAATGCAAAGTTGGAAAAGAAAGTGGATGATCAGGAGGAAGAAAATAGACTCCGGAAGGATAAATTGATTGAATTGGAAAGTAAGCTTGGTGAGGTTGAAACCAAGGCAGATGAAGTGTTGGTAAAGGTTGAAGGAGCAGAAGGGAAGGGTAAAGAGGTGTTAGAGATAGCCAAAGTACCTGAACTTGATCCTATCTTTGAAAAAGAACCTTTCCTAAAGGCATTGAAGGCCTTAAGTGGTAAATCACTAGAAGGATTGCCATTGTTTATTGGTAAGATGGAAGCAGAAGTGGTCCTAGAATGGATAGAAGGCATGGAGAACCATTTTGAGTGTGAAGGCATAACTAAAGCCCAAAGAGTTAAAGTGGCCAAGTCTAGGATGAGAGGAGCTTCTCTCACATGGTGGAAATTTGTGCAAGATGAGAGGAAGAAAATGGGCAAAGCACCCATCTCTTCTTGGAAAGGGATGTTAGTCAAAATCAAAGAAGTCTATCTCCCTGATGACTAGATGAAGTGAAAATTCATAGGAAAAAGCAAAAATTAAGACAAAAAGACCTTGATGTAAGTAGTTATACAGAGGAGTTCCATAAACTTAGCCTTAGATCTCATGTGGTGGAAGAAGAGAGTCTTAAAGTTGCTAGGTACCTAAATGGTCTACGGTGGAACATCCAAGAAGAAATCAGTCTAATGAGCCCAAAGACAGTTCATCAAACCTATAAACGTGCCCTTAAAGTGGAAGAAAAACTAAAAAGAAAACATGATTCAAGTAGCAATAGGGGTAGAGGTAGAGGAAAAGACAATAGAGGCCATAGGGGAGGCTTTGGAGGAAGAAGTTCATAACAAAGAACACAAGGTGAGTCTAAACTCACTAAGTAGCAAGAGAGTGGCACTGGTTAATGAGGATTCAATAGAGGAAGGGGATCAAGCAGTGGTTTTAGAGGAAGGTCTAGTGGAAAAGGTAGAGGTTCCTCATATTTTGTAACAATGAAGTGTTACCATTGTAACCAACTTGGTCATCTAGCATATAGGTGTCTACAGAAGGGATCATCATCACAAGGTAGTGAAAGGAGAGTGAACTATCTTCAAGAAGAGACTTCAAGTAGCAAGGCTTTAGAGGTTGCCTTAGAATCAGAGGTAGGTGACAACTTGATGATAAGAAGAACCTTAAAAGAACTAGTCAGAGAAGAGCCTAGCCAAAGGAGGTCATTATTTAGGATCAAATGCAAGATAATGGACAAAGTTTGCAAAGTGATCATTGATTCAGGGTCAACAGACAACGTTGTGTCAGAAGAGGCAGTGAGTAAGCTTAAATTGCAAAGGATACCTCACAACAACCCTTATAGAGTCACTTGGTTGAACAAAGGCCAACATGTCCTAGTTAATGAGCAAGCATGGGTGGAATTTATCATTGGGAGGTATAAGGAAAAAGTGTTATGTGATGTCCTACCCATGGATGCATGCCATATTCTATTGGGAAGACCATGGCAATTTGATAGACAAGCTATTCATGATGGAGCCAAGAATGCATACTCATTCAAGAAAGATGGAGTCACATTCAAGATTCAATCTATCCTTGAGGAAGGTGAAAAGAGGGCAGCAGGTCCTAATGTTCTTTTGGTGAGTGAAAAACAGTTCTTGAAGACACTTGAGGAAGGTGAAGGTATAGGGTTTGCATTAGTAATGAAGCCTAAAGAGAGACAAGAAAGAGCAGCCAGATTTGCCAATAGAGGTTCAAGACCTATTGAAGAAGTTCAAAGGCATAGTGAGTGATGGACAACCATCCACCTTACCTCCTAAAAGAACCATAAGCCATCAAATCGACTTTATTCCCGGAGCATCCTTACCTAACAAGGCAGCTTACAAGATGACTCCCCAACAAAATGTTGAGATTGCCAAGCAAATCCAAGAGCTTTTAGACCAAGGCCTAATTAGGAAAAGCATTAGCCCTTGTGTTGTACCTACCTTGTTAGCCCCAAAGAAAGGTGGTACTTGGAGATTGTGTACTAATTCTAGAGCTATAAATAGGATCATCATCAGATATAGGTTTCCAATTCCTATAATAGAAGACCTAATGGATTATTTAGGGGAAACCAAATACTTTACCAAGATTGACCTTAAAAGTGGATACCACAAAATTAGGATTAAGGAGGGTGATGAATGGAAAACTGCATTTAAGACAACAAAAGGACTTTATGAAAGGCTTGTAAGACATTTGGCTTATCCAATGCTCCAAGCACCTTCATGAGACTCATGAATGAGGTGATGAAGGACTTCATAGGTAAATTTGTGGTGGTATATCTAGATGATATTCTCATTTTCAGTAAGGATAGGGCAAATCATATTAATCATTTGCAAAATGTGCTACAAAGATTGTATGATGAAAAGCTAACCATGAACTTGGACAAGTGTGAATTTGTTAAGTAGGTGTTGGTTTACCTTGGGTTTGTGTTGTCTCAAGAAAACCTCAAGATGGATCCCAACAAGGTTGGAGCCATAGTAAATTGGCCTACTCCTAAGTCATCAACAGAGGTGAGAAGCTTCCATGGACTAGCTCAGTACTACAGGAAGTTCATTAGGCAATTAAGTGCTATATGTGCACCAATGTTAGAAACCATTAGATGTGGAATGAAGGAAAAGTTTTAGTTGAATGAGCAAGAAAATAGAGGTTTTGAAACCTTGAAGGAGAAGATAGCTACTCAACCAGTGTTGGTATTGCCTAGTTTTGAGAAACTCTTCACAGTGGAATGTGATGCAAGCAATGTTGCAATAGGTGTTGTCCTAAGCCAAGAAGAAAGACCAATAGCTTTCCATAGTGAGAAGTTAAGTGATGCAAAGAAGAAATACTCCTCTTATGACTTGGAATTATATGCTTCAGTGTAGGCCTTGAGGAAGTGGAGACACTATCTCCTTCCTAAGGAATTTGTAGTCTATACGGACAATCAAGCATTGAGATTTCTAAACTCATAAGACAAACTCAGTCATAAACACATGAAATGGGTGGAGTACATGCAAGCCTACACATTCACAATCAAGCACAAAAAAGGACAGTTGAACTGGGTTGCTGATGCATTGAGCAGAAGACTCTTGACAGTCCAAGAAATTTAGTTAAGGAGCATAGGTGTTGACAATTTTAGAGACCTATACCCAAAGGATGAAGACTTCTCAAATGCTTACAAGGTGTGTAAAGAGTATCAAAATCATTTCCATAGTGAGTATTCAGATTTTACTTTGTAAGATGGACTATTGTTTAGAGGTGGACAACTTTGTGTGCATAGAGGGTCAATGAGAGAAAATCTCATACAAGAGAAGCATAATGGAAGCCTTAGTGGTCATTTTGGAGTCAATAAGACTCAAGAGTTGGTGCAGAGGTATTATTATTGGCCTAGGATGAATCATGATGTGAAAAAGTATGTGGAGACTTGTATAGTTTGCCAAAAGGTTAAGGGTACTTCTTCAAATGTTGGTTTTTACCAACCTCTTCCCATACCAAATAGACCTTGGGAGTGTATTAGTATGGACTTTGTAGTAGGTTTACCAAGCACAAAATAGGGATTTGACAACATTTATGTCATTGTGGATAGATTTAGTAAGATGGCCCACTTTGTACCTTGCAAGACTACTCATGATGCATACCAAATAGCTCATTTGTTCTTCAAAGAAGTGATAAGGATACATGGTTTACCCATGAGAATTGTTTTAGATAGGGACTCAAAGTTCATGAGTCATTTTTGGAAGACACTTTGGCAAAAGCTTGGCACCAACCTATCTTTTGGATTAGCCTACCATCCTCAAACAGATGGGCAGACTAAAGTGGTTAATAGGAGCTTGGGGAACTTATTGAAGTGCCTTACCAAAGAGTATGTTCAGACATGGGATCAAGTGCTTTCAAAAGCTAAATATGCCTACAATGACACAATAAATAGAACCACAGGCAAGAGCCCTTTTGAAGTGGTCTATGGCCTTCACCCAAGGGGTATTTTGGAGTTAAGGGACTTAGGTAATGCAGCAGCAAGAAGTGGTGTTGGCATTATAGTAGAAAGACAGATTGTTGGCATTTCAATAAGGATATTGAGAAGGTTGTTGAAGATTATTGATATAACTGAAGAAGGATGATAACTGTCTTAATAATATTATTTTTCCATTGATGTCAAGAGATTGATTTTGTGATTCAGTATGATGTTGCCATATCTTAAGAAGTATGTTTTGATGAGTATTAAGAAGTCGGTAAGAGACACCGAAAGAATATGATAATAAAGGGGAGTAATAAGTTATTCAATGGGCAACTATTACCGAGTTAGACAATGATGAGATCATGTTGTTTTGATTGTTTTGATATCCTACATATGTTGTTTAATACTGTACTAAGTCACCGAGCAAAGGAACCTAGTCGGTAAACCCTAAGGTTATCGATGTCGGTAAATGAAGACAAAATGTCTACCGAGTGAAGTTCAGTGTTAACCGAGTTATAGCAGAATGTATTGGATGAATACAAGCATTATTTAATGAAGGACAATGATGAGCTGGAGTTGATTAAATGATTGGTATGCCACACATGAAGTTTGTTAAGGATCTATGTCAATAGAAGATCGACAGGAAGATCTATAGCTCAGATTGAACCGCAATAACCTTGTGCAAGTTCCAAGAAAGGAATGCAAGTCCCAAGGCAAGGTAAAACATTTTTAGATCAAAGGATACATTGAACCTGGTCAAGTATGAAGATCTGATGGCTAAGATTGATCATGGGAAATGTGATCAAAGGAGATTAAGTGGTGAGAATTGCTTATAAATAACAAATTTTTGATAAACACTGTATGCGGGCAAATTGTAAGCATAGTGATGCTACAGTAATATTTACCAAGCATAGAAGCTTGGAGATCTAATTGAGAAATAGATTGGAAAGCCCAGCAAGCCCATCAAGGGACAAGATAAGTCTTATGACATGATTGTTTTGAGAAAATAAGAATATGCTTTAGCATTTCAGATGCAAAGTTGCAGATATATTTTATTGTTGTTGTTTATTTTATAAGTGACAGAAATCTCTTAATCGAGTGGACTTCACAGTCTTATTTGTAAATCCTCTAACAAGTTGACATTCTAAATGAGTGTTTGAAATCCTTTGACAAGGTCACTTCTAACAAAGTGCAAGATCCTAATAGATCTAAGGGAAATCCCTTAACTGGGTCACATCTAGCAATGTGTTTGTAATCTTTAACAGGATTTGCTTTTAACCGAGCATACTCTAGAAGAGTATATTTCTTAGTGGGTCTGAAATCCCACAACGGTTTTTCCCTATTTGGGTTTCCACATTAAATTTGGTGTTATATGTGTTGTGATGGTATATGTTTATGAGTTTAAATGTTTTACAGTTTTAGCTATTGTCTGTAGTATATGCTACCGAGGTTGAATCTGTAGGGTATACTGAAGATTAAGTTTGTATGATTCACCTCCCCCCCTCTCATCCTATTATCTATTGACTTAGAGCTTTACTATTGGCATCTGTACTTAAAAATTGGTATCAGAGCTTTGGACTCCAAAAGGAAAGTTTAAAGGCACTTGAGGCAAAGATCCAAAGATGTATAAAAGGGATGCACCAAAGTTGAACAAGTCAAGTTTCTCTACATGGCAGAAAAGGATGAAGTTGCACTTATCAGGAATTGGAGTATATGCTACATATTATCTGGAAAATGATTACATTGCACTGAGAACCTACCCAATGACGATGCAAGAGATAAAGGCAAAGCAAGAGCATACTCAAGCTATGATTGAAATAACATCAGCATTGACCGACTCAGAGTTTAATGATCTAGAAGGCTGTAATGATGCAAAGGCAATGTGGTCTAAGCTTATATCTATGTATGGTGGTGATGAACATGTCCAAAGAGAAAAGGTGGATAGTCTAAGAGGTCAACTTGAATCCATGAGGATGAATGAAGGAGAAAACATAACACAATACAGTACAAGGTTGAAAGAGATTGTCAATCAAATTAAAGGAGCAAGTGGAACTATTGAAGAAAAGGATGTAACAAGTAAGTTATTGAGAACCATGTTTCCTTCTTATGCTATTTGAGTCTCTACAATCAATGAATTAAGATCTGTACCAAACATGCCAGTTTCCTTGGATGATACTATTGGTAAGCTACATGCATTTGAGTTAAGTAATTTTGATAACAGTGGGTCTTCAGTAAATAAAGTTGAATTTGCATTCAGTTCTATTCATCTTGGTGAATCTAATGATTATAATGATAGAACGAATAAGTACTCTGAAGGAAATCATAGTGGAGCAAGTGAAAGATTTCATAAAAACATGGAAGAAGTACACAAACTGTATGAGGAAATCAGAAAGTAAGAAGAGTTTGAAGCACTATTGGCCAGGAGGCTACTGAGAGGCAAAGGTAAGTATAAAGGGAAACTACCTTTGAAATGTTTCAATTGTGATAAAATAGGACATATGGCTTCTAACTGTCCTGACAGAGAATCTAGTGAAAAGAGAGATTACCAAGAAGATAGACAGACAGATAATCACTACAAAGGACACGGAGACTTCAAAAGGAGAGAGAGAAAGACATGCCTAATTGTTGATGAGGAATCCTATGATGATAAATCTGATGAAACTGAAATAGAGGAAGTTTTTTATGTGGCTATTAAAGATGGATTAGATGAAGAAAGGTATGAGGAAAAAGCCCTAGTATCTCACATTAACACTAATGATTCTTGGATTATAGACAGTGGATGCTCCCATCACATGACATGTGATAAACACAAGTTTGTAAAACTTGAAGATTATGATGGTGGATATGTAAGATTTGGTAATGATGCCCCATGTCCGGTGAAAGGTAAAGGATCTATCACACTTCTTGACAATGCTAAATGTAATGATGTATACTGGGTTGAAGGATTGAAATACAATTTGTTGAGTGTAGCATAGCTAAACAATACAGGATACCGAATAGAATTTCAGAAGGGAATTGTCAAAGTTCATGACAAACATGGAAAGTTAGCTGCTACCGGGACTCAAACAAGAGGTAATACATTTCATCTTGACTCAACTTGGAACAAATGTCTATATGCTAAAATAGAAGAAACCTGGTTATGGCATAAAAGATTTTGTCATGTAAATTTTGATAATCTGATCAAAATAAGTAAGAAGCATCGTGTAAGAGGTCTACTGAGCTTGGAAAAACTTGAGAATGTTATGTGTCGAGGATACCAGATGGGTAAGATGAAAAGATCAAGCTTTACAAGTAAGTCCTACACCTCTAAAGGAATTTTAGATCTTGTACACACTGATCTTTGTGGTCCCATGAAAGTTCAAAGTTATTATAGTGATAAATATTTCATATTATTTATGGATGATTACTCAAGGATGATGTCAATAATGTTTTTAAAAGAAAAATAAGAAGCTTTTCAAATGTTTAAATGGTACAAGGCAAGAGTTGAAAATGAAATAGGAAGATAGTTGAAATGTCTCAGATCTGATAGAGGAGGAGAGTTCACATCTGATGAATTTAACTTATACTGCAATGATCATGGAATAAAAGGCAAGTATCTGCACCGAGAACTCCACAACAAAATTAGATAGCTAAGAGAAGAAATAGATCTATTGTAGATTGTGCCAGAACCTTGATGATTGAAAAGAAGGTACCTCAAACATTCTGGAGAGAAGCAATAAGCACTGCAGTCTACACCTTGAACTGAGTACAACTGAAGAAAGGAACTATGAAGACACCATATGAAATCTGGTATGACAAGAAACCTAATGTAAGTTACTTAAAAATTTTTGGAAGTAGATGCTATGTTCGTAAAGATGATAGAAATGAAAAGTTTGATCAGAAAAGCGAGGAAGGAACATTTCTTGGTTACTCTTCTAGAAGTCAAGCATTCAAATGTCTGATCAAATCATCTAACAAAATAGTGGAAAGTGCAAATGTGAAAATTGATGAATTTGCAGAAAGAAATGATGAAGGAAATTCCAAAGAACCAAAGAATTATGAAGAATTTGTATATGTTCAACCGAGAAGTCCTACCGAGAAAGCTGCTGAAGAACCTGAAGATTGTATTCAGTTACCGAGTGATGAAGAAGATCATATAGAGCCTATCGAGCCTATATTAGCTAAATATGTTAGAAGAAATCATGCATCAAGTCAAATTATAGGAGATAAGGATGATCCAGTAATGACAAGGAACAAACTGAGACATAACACATGTTTGATATCTAAATTTGAACCGAGAATAGTAAAAGAGGCATTTAACAATGAAGATTGGGTAAATGCTATGACAGAAGAAATTGATCAAATCAAGAAGAATGAAACATGGACATTGGTTCCAAGACCAAAGGACAAAAATATAATCAGTACTAAATGGATTTTCAGAAACAAGTTAAATGAAAAAGGTGAGGTCATTCGGAACAAAGCAAGACTAGTTTGCAAAGGTTATGCTCAAGAGGAAGGAATAGATTATGGTGAGACTTTTGCACCTGTGGCTAGACTTGAGGGAGTAAGAACATTGTTGGCATATGTTGCCTTCAAGAATTTCAAGGTATATCAGATGGATGTTAAATCTGCATTTTTAAATGGCATATTAGAAGAAGAAGTTTACATTGAACAACCTGAAGGATTAGTTGAAGACAAGGATAAAGATCAGGTATGTAAGCTGAACAAAGCTTTATATGGTCTAAAGCAAGCACCCAGAGCATGGTATGAAAGATTGCACTCTTACTTAATCAAGATTGGTTTTACAAGAACAAGTGAGAACAACAACATGTATATGAAGAATGATGAAAACAATGGTATATTGCTTTCAGCCATATTTGTTGATGATATTATTTTTTGTGGAAATGATTCTCAATGCAAGAACTTTGGAAATGAAATGTCCAAAGAATTTGAGATGTCACTAATTGGTGAGATAAAGTATTTCATAGGTCTACAAATGCTGCAAATGAAGAATGAGATTTTTATTACTCAATCCAAGTACATAAAGGAAATTCTGAAGAAATTTGGAATGGAGGATTCTAAACCGGTAAGTACTCCTATGACTACCAACTGTAAACTGTCAAAGAATGATGAATCTGCATCTGTTGATGAGACACTTTACCGATCTATGATTGGAAAGTTGCAATATGTTGTTTACAGTAGACTGGATATAGCACATGCAGTAGGTATAGTTGCAAGATTTTCTGTAGATCCTAAAGAAACCCATATGACAACAATCAAGAGAATTTTTAGATATCTGAGAGGCACTGAAGATTATGGCCTAGTATATGAAAAAAGGAATGATTTTGATTTGAAAGTTTATAATGATGCTGATTGGGCAGGCAACATTGATGACCGGAAAAGCACAAGTGGTGGAGCTTTCTTCTTAGGAAGCAGAGTAGTAAGTTGGCTTAGCAAGAAACAAGGATTCATTTCATAGTCAATAGCTGAAGCTGAATATGCCACTGCAGCATTGAATTGTACCAACATAGCATGGATCAAACAACTGTTGGAAGGTACAAATGAAAAGGTTACCGAGCTAGTAACTATATTTTGTGACAACGCTAGTGCCATTAACATTTCAAAGAATCCGGTAATGCACTCTAAGGCAAAGCATATATCTATAAAATATCATTATCTCAGAGAAGAAGTTCAAGAGAAGAATGTTATACTAGAATATATCAGTTCAAAGGAGCAAATTGCAGACATCTTCACCAAACCATTACCTAAAGACACTTTTGAGTATCTCAGAAGCAAGTTAGGGGTCCTACCCCTATCTTTTATTCACTGACAGAGTTCAGTGACAACATCAATTAAGTGAATCTATAGAATATTATTTGTGGATTGATGTTGATTTTCGCACTTTTAGGAGATTTTCTAAATATGTGCAGGAAATTTTGAATAAAGACAAGTTGCTCTAACCACGTTCTAAATGTTACAGTGAGGCAATCACTTCATAGGAGAAGGAACCCTGAATTAGTTTTCTTTTTGGCATTGTTGTCAAAGGGGGAGAAGACTAAATGATGACTAAATGAAGTAAAGGGAGAAGACTAAATGGAGAGGATTTCAGAAGTCTACTAAATGGGGGAGAAGACTTTGGAGAAGATTTCAGAATGAAGAAGTTGATAAAGCAATCCGAATCAAGTTGGTTTTATCAAGTTGGTTTTGCCATCAATGCCAAAGGGGGAGATTGTTGGCATTTCAATAAGGATATTGAGAAGGTTGTTGAAGATTATTGATATAACTGAAGAAGGATGATAACTGTCTTAATAATATTATTTTGTCATTGATGTCAAGAGATTGATTTTCTGATTTAGTATGATGTTGCCATATCTTAAGAAGTATGTTTTGATGAGTATTAAGAAGTCGGTAAGAGACACCGAAAGAATATGATAATAAAGGGGAGTAATAAGTTATTCAATGGGAAACTATTACTGAGTTAGACAATGATGAGATCATGTTGTTTTGATTGTTTTGATATCCTACATATGTTGTTTAATACTTTACTAAGTCACCGAGCAAAGGAACCTAGTCGGTAAACCCTAAGGTTATCGATGTCGGTAAATGAAGACAAAATGTCTACCGAGTGAAGTTCAGTGTTAACCAAGTTATAGCAGAATGTATTGGATGAATACAAGCATTATTTAATGAAGGACAATGATGAGCTGGAGTTTATTAAATGATTGGTATGCCGCACATGAAGTTTGTTAAGGATCTATGGCAATAAAAGATCGATAGGAAGATCTACAACTCAGATTGAACCGCAATAACCTTGTGCAAGTTCCAAGAAAGGAATGCAAGTCCTGAGGCAAGGTAAAATGTTTTCAAATCAAAGGATACATTGAACTTGGTCAAGTATGAAGATCTGATGGCTAAGATTGATCATGGGAAATGTGATCAAAGGAGATTAAGCGGTGAGAATTGTTTATAAATAAGAAATTGTTGATAAACACTATATGCGAGCAAATTGTAAGCACAATGATGCTACAGTAATATTTACCAAGCACAAAAGCTTGGAGATTGGATTGAAAAACAAATTGGAAAGCCCAGCAAGTCCATCAAGGGACAAGATAAGTCTTATGACAAGATTGTTTTGAGCAAATAAGAATCTGCTTTAGCATTTCAGATGCAAAGTTGCAGATATATTTTATTATTGTTGTTTATTTTGTAAGTGACAAAAATCTCTTAACTGAGTGGACTTAATAGTCTTATTTGTAAATCCTCTAACAAGGTGACATTCTAAATTAGTGTTTGAAATCCTTTGACAAGGTCACTTCTAACAAAGTGCAAGATCCTAACAGATCTAAGGGAAATCCCTTAACCAGGTCACATCTAGCAATGTGTTTGTAATCTTTAACAGGATTTGCTTTTAACCAAGCATACTCTAGAAGAGTATATTTCTTAGTGGGTCCAAAATCCCACAGTAGTTTTTCCCTATTTGGATTTCCACATTAAATCTAGTGTTATATGGGTTGTGATGGTATATGTTTATGAGTTTAAATGTTTTACAGTTTTAGTTGTTGTCTGTAGTATATGCTACCGAGGTTGAATATGTAGGATATACTGAAGATTAAGTTTGTATGAGTCACCCCCCCCTCCCCCCCCTCATCCTATTATCTATTAACTTAGAGCTTTACTATTGGCATCTGTAATTAACAAGTGGATATGTAGAAGACTTTGCTCAGTCAATGAAGGAGGTACATGAATCAGTCAAGCAAGCGTTGATAGAGAACACAAGTAAAATCAAGCAAAAAGTTGATGAGAGAAGGAAGAACCTATAATTCCAAGTAGGAGATCTTTTCATGGTGCACCTAAAAAAAGCAAGGCTATAACAAGGAGTACCTATCAAGTTGCAAATGAGAAGGTTGGGTCCATGTGCCATTCTAGCCAAGTATGGAGAAAATGCATACAAGGTGGACCTACCTAGTGACATAGGATTGTCACCAATTTTCAACATAGCAGACTTAGTTGCCTACAAAGGACCAATTCAAGGTTCAGATTGCAGTCACTCAGAGGTATTAGATGATGCAAACAACCTTTAATTACCAGCAAAACCAAATCCAAAGGCTGAAAAGGTATTGAGTTCAAGGATTGCTAAGAAGACAAGGCATCAAATGTATTGGGAGCACCTAATCAAGTGGCAGGGTATGGATGATGTTGAAGCTACATGGGTACTTGAGATAGAGTTTACGAAGTTAGGCATTGATCAGAATCTGATCCCCAAGGAGGTGACTTAATTTTCTTTTGTTTGGGAGAATGATGCAGGAGGGCCTAGGACTTAGGCTTATAGTATTTTCTCAATTTTGGCTTGTACAAACCTTAGCCAAGTCAAGTACTTAACAAGGAATCTAGGAGGGTCCATAGAGTGAGTGTGTTGTTTTTTTTGAGTCAAGTGTAAGCCTAGTTGAGTTGGTTTTCTTCCTAGGTTTGCATTTTGTGCATAGGTAGTAGTGTGAGAAGGAAATTGACCTTCTTGATGGTCAAAAGTGGAAAAAATTGGTATGAGCATTAGAGAGGTTTAGAATAGTCTTAGGAATTCTTAAAAAGTCATGAGTAATGACTTGAAATAGGTTTCATAGGTTGACAAAGCAAAAAGTGCAATGTTGTGAAAGTTGTCATGACAACTTTTGAAAGTTGTCATGACAATTTTTATCCTAAAATGCTTAGCAATGGAGTTAGAGATAGAAAAATGCCCTAGAATTCCTCCACACATGGGGAAGACTATAAAAAACTCTTCTTGCATGGCTACCAAGGTCAGAGTTTTGTTTTTGTAAAATCAACAATCTGAAACTACTCATTTTCGGATTGTTTGTCATTATTTTGGCTTATTTAGCTTACAATATGAATACAAATGGATTGAATCCATTGATCTAGTAATGGATTGAGTTTCTTTGGTGTGTTTTAGATTCATTTGATTAATTTCAAGCATTGTAGTTAGTGTGTGTTGGTGTTTTCATTGTTTTGTTTTCAATCAACTAGTTTTGGCTTGTAAATAGCAATTTTATGTAAAATGGTTGCCCCATAGAATCCCTCCATGCTACCATCATGGCTTGTTGGGAAATGTAAGGAAACCACTTTTACAGTGTACATATTTAGGGAGAAGTTTTGGAGATGAAGATTGATATGGTTATCACCTTGTTCTAGGCGAGTCCAGGAGCAACCCCACTAGAGAAGACAGGGTGAAATTTGAGTGCAAAGTGTAGAGGTGAACAAAAACCTATAGCCAAATCATTTGGGAAGGTTCATAAGGTCCATACAAACTTTCCATTCTAAGGATAAGCCTTGACAAGACCTGTAGATACCTATTTCACAAATTTGACCAGTCACTATCAGTTTAGAGGCCTAAAAACCCTAGTAAACCCTCATTTTTGGGTTAGGGCACTATACGGTGAGTTGGGAAACCAAAACCACCAAAATAACTTGGGAATAGGTGTAAGATTGAAGAAAATCAAACCTTGTTACAAGGTCTTTTGGACCGTTTTCCACTAAACCCTCAAAAACTGGATTTTGGAGGCCTAATAGGGGCTCATTCCTTGTAGCCCTTTTCTAGGCAAAATGGTGAAATTGGTAAGAAAGATAATGGATGCAAGCCACAAATGGACCCAAATGGAATTCATTTCATTTTAGAAGACACCTCCATACCTCTGCAACAACTCACAACAGCAGGAGGTAAAATTGACAACTTGAGGACAAGACATCAAGAAAGAGCATGTGGGAAACACTTTGAATTGGTAGGGTTCCTAGTTAAAAAATTGATGCAAACACCTTGAGATTGGCAAGAAGAAAGCCCTAGAAGAGATTCAAAAGGACTTGGAGGTCTTAGAGCATAGTTAGACCTAGAGAGGTTGGTGGAATTGAGCAACACCAACTAGGTGAAGTGTGAGCAAGTTAGGTGAACCCCATCAATCTGGTATCAGAGCCTATAATATTTGGGCTAGGTGAGTAGATGTCCTCAGTGTAATAATATCCCAGACATTGTATGTTTTGAGGCATAACAATATATGACAAAATATTTTCTAAAATCTAGATTGATGAGGGTTGGCACATTGGCAACTGAACTCTTGATCCTTTCAAAAGCTTCTTTGGCTTTGTCAATCCATTTAAAATGATACCTTTCACTCAAAAAGCTAATGATATGCTTGGTTGTTTCTGCAAATTCAGGTACAAACCTTCTTAGGAAATTCACCTGGCCAAAGAATGACCTTACTCCAGTCCGATTTGAAGGTAGGCTAAGATGTTGAATTGCATTGACTCTATCAGAATCAATCTTGACACCTTCCTTTGAAATGATATGCCCCAATAACTTGCCCTTAGTTACACAGAAAACTGACTTCTTTGGATTCAAGGAGATACCATACTCTTGACAACGTTGTAGAACTGCCCTTAGATCTTTGAGATGATTCTTCCTATCTTTAGAAAACACGATCAGGTCATCTAAGTAAACAACAATAATTCTGTCATGAAAATCCCTGAAAGAAGAATCCATGGCCCTTTGAAAGGTAGCTCCGACATTAATCAAACCAAATGGCATACGATTATATGCAAATGTTCCCCATGGAGTGATGAATGTTGTCTTATGTTGTTCATTCTTTGCAACACTAACTTGATTGTAACCAGAAAAACCATCCAACATTGACATCATCTCCGAACCAGCTACTGTCTGCAAAATATGATCCATATTGGGTAAAGCATAATTGTCTTTAAGACTCGCTTGGTTTAGATTGAGAAAATCTACACAAATCCAAATCTCCTTGTTCTTCTTCCTCATAGGCACTATATTGGCTACCCAAGTAGAGTGATGAATCGAATATAGAATTCTGGCTTTAAGCATTTTATCTACTTCCTTGAAAATTGCGTTTGCCATCAGAGGATTGAAATTTCTCAGCTTATGTCTAAAAGGAGAAACACCAGGTTTCAACAAAATTTGATGTTGAAACTGGCCATTCCTAAATTCCTTCAAGTCATCATAAGACCAGGTGAACACATCAATGTATTCTTCTAGTAATTTATTAAGCATTCATTTTTCCTCAGAAGAACAACACTTGCCAACTGTTACCATTTTAGGATCAGATTCATCACCAAGATTAATCCTTTCACAACTTCCTTTTTCGTCATCATCAGGAGCTTTCTTGCTAGTGAATGCATCATTACAGGTGAAGAATATTTCTAGAGTCACCAAGCCTTTCAGAATTTTGTTCCCTTTCAACTGAATAAAATTCTTATCAGAATCAACAGTAGGGTCTGGACAAAATTCTTTGCAATGATCTTCAAAACCTTCAAAATATAATTGGGCAAATGAACGGGCGCATTCTAGAAAATCTTTAATCTAAGTATCTATATCAAATACTTGCCAATGATTCACATTGTCAGGGACACTAGGCATATAAATCATTTCAATCCTATAAGAATCATCCTTAAAATCTGGATGCGGTAACTAGAGAGAAGCTGAAACAACCAATGAATCTTCCCTGGTGTTTTGCTCCCTTGGTATAGCTTCAATTGAGAAAGTATCAAAATTCTATCTCATCCCAGATCCTATTTCTGTAATGTTTCAATCTATCATTTTTGACTGAGTAAACATTTCTTACCTGTTTAACAATCAGCTCTGCATCACCTTTTACCTTAAACAATTTTATACCCTTATATTTAGCTTCATTTAATCCCAACAGTAATGCCTCATATTCCACAGTGTTATTAGTATTCTTGAAATCCAACTTGAAAGAAAAGGGAAAAATATTACCATTAGGGGAGAGAAAAACTACCCCTCCTCCTGAACCAGAGTTGGCGCAACTTCCATCAAATTCCATTTGCCACAGTCCACCTTTTTCATCAACTACTTCTTCCAGTTCTTTTTTATCAGGTGCAAAGATGAGATAGTTTCCAAATTCACATTCTTGGAACAGAATCTGGGCTTTGGGATTATCAGAGGGAAAGACTGTGTATTTATTTTTCGGTTCGGGTTCAAGTTTGATCTTCTGTTTTCCTAGTGGGATGATAGCTTTTGACCAATCCATCTTAATTTCACCTCCAAGTTCTTTACAAAAAGTCCTACTTAAGAGCATCCCATAACTTGCAGAAATGTCGGCAACCAAAATAGTCAATTTTACCCTTTTATCAAGACATGCTGCCAGCACTGCCTGAGCATCCTTTACTTGTCCAATGAGAGGAACCTGCTTCCCATCCATTCAGTAACATCTCCCAAATGTCTTAGTAAGTGTTAAACCTAAAGATCTAGCAACAGATGATGGCATTGTGTTATCTAATGCTCCTGAATCTATAATACAATTGCTAAGCTTCTAACCATTCAGGAGAAGAGAGATATAAAAAGGTTCGGGCTTCAGAACTTCAATGTCAAGCCTATCTTCCGCATTGTGAAAAGAACATGGATTAATCAAATTAGTAGAAGGGCAAGGAACAGATGCAGGTTTTTTAGCAGTAAACAAACTACTATCAATCATGCACTTATGCATTGAGGACTCCGAGGTAGAATCCCCTTTTACATATTTGACCAGTTTGTCTAATTCCTTTGGGTTCAGTTTCAAGTATTCAGCAGTGGAAAGTTGAACAATTAAAGCATTACAAAATTCAATTATGTCAAAGGAGGATGAAGGAGAAGAATTAATTTTACTTTCAAAATTTCTCTATAAAATCTTAACTTCAGGGGTCTTTACACGAGAGGAAAAATCATTACTTGTGGGTTCTTTACCCTTGAAATTAGCTCCAGAAGAACTTGAAAAAGGAATAGGTTGGGAGGTTCGTTGATTTCTTGTAAGGATTGCACATGTAGGGTCTTCAAGAGTTACCAAAATATTACCACCTCTTTCTGAATCTGACTCATATTCAAGGTAGAATGATCCAGAGTCGCCATGTACTTCTTGAATCTTTTATGCTTCAGTGAACTCACCTAGTTCATCCTTTGTGTTTTTCATTTGAACATGCCTTATCATATTAGGACAAGAACTCCCATCATGATCTGTAGTAAGGTGAAAATAACACATAGCACCTTTATCAGGAGGAGACTCTATTTGTAATCTTTGCAGGGCAGCAAGCAATTGAAAAGATCGCTCATAATTATATTGGTTTGGTTACTTTCTGCTTATATCTTGATAGGGCTATGGGTAGGAAACTCCAGGTTTTCGTACCTACCTCTTCAAAGCAATCATATCATTGACTAGCCTTTGAACAATTGGATCAGTCCAAGAGGTGGAAGCTTGAGATTGACCTTGAGGAATTTGTACATCTTTTCTCCACTTCCCGGTTGTTATTAAATCATCTTCAAGCTCTATTGCCTGATTTTGTGCAGTATCCAGATCGACTGGCCTATTTCTTCTGATATGGAAACCAACATCAAGGGGCATAGAGTTGATAAAGAAACATTGTTGGTTATCAGCAGTTTGTCTTTTGGCCTGGGGAATTTTATGGATAATCTTATTATACCTAGCTACATAGTCTCTCATTGGCTCATGAATCTCCTTTTTCATTTGTGTGAGCTGAGCCAAAAGTGAGTCCTCATCACCGACACTCTTGAACCATTTCTCAAAAGTAGTTTTCATTGTTTGCCAATTAGTTATGGATCTGGCCTGCAGATGACTAAAACCAATCTGCTGCTCCCTCAGTAAGAGTCTGAGCAAAAATCCTAACAGCTACATCTTCATACTGTACTACCAGTATCCCAGTAGCTGCATTGAAGGAAATCAAATGTTCTTCGACTAGGACTTTCCCATCTCCATTAAAGTTAGGTAAAACATCTTTATCCCCCTTCGGAAGTGGATTGTGGGCTCCGAGAGCAAGAGGCTCGATAGTGTCACCCCATGGTTGAGCCATAATGAAAATAGGGTAAATAGTTACAAGGGGAGGAGCTTTGATTCTAGTGAGCATTAATGCTTGCTAGTGGCTAGAAGAGGAAGGTATCTGAGGAGTGGTTCTGGTAGGAGAAGATGGTCTACTTTTTGCATTTCTCTTGGGAGTGAAATTTGTGGAAAATGATAAGCCTTGCAATTCCTCGAAACAATCATCAAGAGTTCCCTCTCTCCTTTGCGATTTGGTATAAGGACGAGAATCCAGGGTTGTCTTCTTTAGAGTCTTTAAATAATTCTTTCAACCATGGCAATGTCCTTGGGTTATGAGAATTATTCTCAATTGTTCACAAACAAAGAAAACCCGTTGATACTATTGGTTATAAGTTTGACTCTAACATGTATGTAGCATACCGATCTATTAAATGTTTGACTCCCCAACAAAATTAAATTGTTTCAAACCCTATCACCTTCTTTGAAAGACAAATGTTCAACTGAACAGTTGGGTAAGTGTGACACACACCACTTCCCTCTGAATTTTTGATAGGTACAGCTCCCTCCATTAGTTGTTCTGGGAATAATCTAATTAAATTTAAAATGGTATGCTTTTAACCTGAAAGCACATAATGCTACCCTACTTCATTCTTAGATGAGGGGCTATCGATTTACAAATTACATAGGAAAAACTATTCTTCAGAAAACCTTCAACATGAGAAACAATATTGAGGTGATCGAAACAAAGATCAGAAACACCAATTCAACACTTCTTAAAAATAGGTAAGAGAAATAAAATCTCTTTCCAAACACATATCTTTAAAACACATAGAAAGGAGCCCCAGATTAATAATGACATCCATCATCAGAAAGGTAATCACAGTCATTTAATTGGATTAATATTTGCAAAGAAATACCACTCCACGGATTCAAAAATCAAAGATTTTTCCTCCTAAAAAATGCATATGATCTTTATATATATATGTATTTCATGCATGAAAGGCACAACAATATCCGTATAAGTCCTTTCCAAATTCAGATTTCAAAACAAACTGACGACTTCTTTTCCAATAAAAACATAACTCTTTTTTTAAAAAACCAAAAACTAGTCACCTATTCTAACCCCTATTCTATCTATCTTAATCTAATTTATAGTCTTTAAAGAGAAGAGGAGGTCTCCCTTAAAACTCGACCTCCTTCAAAACAATTATAAAAACAAACAGAGTATTTTAGGGACAGATGTCCCGAAGTCATTTGCAAGATCATGAAAAACACATAAAATTAAACAGAGCATTATCAATATGGCATGCTTCTTTTCCATCATCATCCTCTCCTCTGCTTTCCTGGGCGGTTGCAAGTTCCTAGATTATAGATTGGCTCAGATTTTTCATGGCATTGATTTTTTCTTTTGCGGCTTCTTTGTCCCATCTATGCTTCACCAT
This sequence comes from Cryptomeria japonica, assembly GCF_030272615.1. Taxonomy (NCBI): domain Eukaryota; kingdom Viridiplantae; phylum Streptophyta; class Pinopsida; order Cupressales; family Cupressaceae; genus Cryptomeria; species Cryptomeria japonica. Next base: position 3,501,726 of record NC_081415.1, on the reverse strand, counting down.
TTTCTCGGCATGCTTCGGTAACTGATCGTTACCAATAAATGCCATGGAATCGATCCGAGCAACTTGTGTTATATCTTCGGGAGTGAAATTGGCTTTAGCCTTAACTTTTTCCATGTATAGCCTAAAAGATTTTATCGTGTCTGGCGTGTTCAGTCCACAAATCCCCAGTTGCCAATCATGGTCAGGGTTAACCACTTTGTTGTCGTTAACCAAGCTGCATTGAAGGTCCTAAAGTTCATAAATAGAAGTCCTAGCATCGGAAATCACAGACTTGAAAGTGAGTACTCGCCACATTATAGTCTTCTTCAATATGAAAAGTTGGCACTCATCAGTTACCAACTTGATTGAGTTTTTTGTTAAAAATTTGGCAGCCCCATACTCTTCTATCTTGGTGAGCATAGGCAAGACATTTTCTCATTTATGTTCTTCTTTTTCCCATGACAAAATCTGGTTCTGAATCTCTGCAATGAGGCTCTGCATCTTGTCACATAGCTTCCTAGAGCTTGTGATATATTTTTCACCATCTTTAATCACTCCTTCAATCCACTTTTCCACAGCCCCCGCGATGCTTTTAGCTTGTTGAACCTGACTCATCAGCTTTTCATTCTCTGGTGAAGTAGGATCAAATCTTTCTATAGCATGAGATATGGGAAGTGCTCCAAAGCAGCTGATGCTATCAATGAACTGGGCAAGAATTTTGATATGCCGCTTCAGCTCCCTTTTTTCCTATCCATCTTTTTTTGACATGGTGAGCATCTTTTTAGCCGATACTTGGAAAAAGTGGTTATCTGAATCCCTACTCATGTTCCCGAGCTCCACTTTGGTGATCTCAAAGTCCTCCGCATGTACCTCCTTATCCTCATCTTTGGGCTTGTAAGAAGCAATCTCGACAACCCACTTTCCAGTGCCTTCATCATTATCCAATTTGGCAGTCATTTTGAACTTCTTTTGTTTGGGACCCTTCTCCATGTACTTAACCACCATGTCCTGAATCGGGATAGCCACGAGAATAAAACTCCATTTTTTGCTTACTGAAGTGGTTAACCACTTAGGAGTTGTACTCGAACTAGCTGTTCCTTCGATCACTTTAGGGGGCGACATCATGGCTATGGTGACCGCATGAGAATCTATAGTGTTGAGAACATCACTGTCAAGATCTTCAACTTCAAAAATCTAAGCATCAAGAATTTTGTCCTTTGCCTCTATATTTTTGATCTAGTCCATTCTCTTCTGCGCAGCACTTCGTGACCTGGTATATCGAGGAGCAACAAAATCCAGAGCCAGATTGGGCTTGTTCTTGGTGTAAGATGGCTTCCTATCTTTACCTGCATGAACAGACATAGAAGTGGGGTTAGAAAAATGTTTTGAGGAGTGTAGAAAAGTCTCACTACCTCTTGCAGGACTATTCTTGTTGCCTAATTTCACCGTTCTCTTCTTGTTAACCCATTCCGCCATTCTTTCCAAGACCCTCTTTGTTTTGAGCTGTATGTCATCCTCTTCTTCTACATCCCAATTAATGCAGGACATTTTAGGTTCAGCTTGATCTAAGTATCCAAGTTCAAAAAGCTCCAGATAATCCTCCTCAAGCCCACTTATGTCGAGTTTCACCTACAGTGAAACTACTTGTTCCAAAACCATTCTCATGTTTTCCCTTTTGAACACCTCAAGCTCATCCTTACAATCTTCCCAGAAGTCCTCCAGGTGTGGGATTGGAAAGTGTGGCATCAAGCCAAGACTTCATGAAAAACTTTTGTTGTCAAAGCCCTTTCTTTCATGATACAATGAAAAATTGAAGTTTTTCAAGTCGGCTCCAATACTTAAAGCATCCAACATTGAACTATAGGATAAAATACCCAGATGAATAGGAAAATGATCCTCCCATCTATCCCTGGGTTGAGCTTTCTTAATAATGGTAGCCAACTGTCTACAGATTTTAGCTAGAACAAAACAGTCTGAACAAAAGCAAGGAAGCTTGAAAGGGTCTTTCTCAAAACCACCTACTCTTATGTAACAAAAGCGAGGAAACTGAATAAAGAAACTACCAAATCTCCTTACTAATGCCTGTGCATCCTTAGACATTCTCTTGGTTTTCATGTTCTTTAACTCGTAACACAAATCCCCCAAGAAGGCATTGTGTACTCTCCTAAAGTCTTGCAAAGCATTATCTTTTTGTAACATAGGGTAAAAATCATACACAGAAACCTCTCCCTTAGTGAGCTGCCTGGGTATCCCCACTATCTCTTTAACAGATGCAGAGCAATATATCAGATATGAGGACATGAAGAAATTTTGCTTAAACTGTCTGGCCATGCTTAGTTGTTCCCTCATGGAATCGGCAATCAGCTCTGCCCAATCGAGATACTGCTTTCCTTCTAGAACCAGTTGTACATAGCAGTAAATCCAATCATCGAAACTTTAGGCCTCAACTGAACCTCTAACTCGGTGAAGCAGTAACATGAAATCATGGATGTGTGGAAGCATGTGGTTCTTGTTAGGATTCTTAGGTAAACTAGAGCCACCTCTTTGAGGAACCTTCAACCAGTACTTTGCTACATTATTTCGGTGTCCAGTTTTGTCGGTATTGAACTCGGTAATTGACTGGGTGGGAGAGAAGTTTAAGAACTGATAATCAAGTAACTTGAAAATAGAGGAAATAACTTCCCAACTAATTGCGAGGAGGGTTTCACCATTATCTCTCTTAATGGTTTCAGAAATAGGATCATACCTCGCAATACATTCCCTAGCTAGTTCTGGGCAAGGGATAGCAGGAGGAAAGGCTGCCACTTCTATGAGACCACTACTCAGAATTTCTACACCAAATGAACCATCAATCCCTTTGAACACCCTTTCCTTTAGAACTTCTAGATTTTCTCCTTTCAAGTCTGTATCACTGACTATGGGCTCTGTGCATGCAAGACTAAAAGTATTCCTGAAAAGGTGCAATGTGGACTTCATATTTCATAAACAACAACCCTTATTTTCCCAGCAAATTTTATTATAAGAGAGGGAAAATAGGTAAAAATCACTGGAGAGAACATGAAACAGACTCACCTTCATAGTTGAGACCAATTGGACGACTACCAGCAAACAAACCTTCTATCCAAGAACTCCGCAGCAATGAAGAACAAGTTTTCAGAATTTAAGCACTTCATACCTTATAGCAAAGAAGTGATACAAAATTATTAAGTGCATTAATTCCAATTGTCAAATCAAATGTGTTGAGAATTGGGATTAGACATCACATGCGTGCATTGAATGCATGATGGCATTTTTGAAGTAACCGTTGAGTTGCAAAAATGATTACTTGCCTTGAAAACTCAACCAACTGACGTCACCTGAGATATGGTTCAATCTTCAACATACTTAGTAATAAATGCGCCATCATATCTTTTTAGCCCTTAGGACCCACTTGACTTGAACATGTATGAACAATCTGAATCGACTTCAGGAGAGTTCATATAGTTCAAAGCATACACGACACCAAAAAAATTTCCTTTTGAAATGATTAACCCTATTAAGTGTTGTTTGTCTTTTGAACCTCGTTGAACATTTTGAACACCACTGAACCGTTTGAACTAAGTTCAAAGGGTTCACGACCAGGAAAAAGAATATATATCACACCATACGCGACCATGAAAAAGGAATCGCTGCAAAACATTTTGAGTGAACGTTAGTATGAAAATCCCTTTAGACACCTATAACTAGCGGAACCTAAATGAACGTTATGAACCCCATTCAAAATGGTTCAATGAGTTCATGGAGTTCAAACAGACCATTAAAACTTGGCAGTTATGGATTAAGAGATATTTTACAAATGGATTAAGGATTGAACTAGGGATTTTCTTAGAAAGATAAGGACTCAAATAAATTTCTATAAGGTGACTTAATCCTACTATGAAGGATGAATGGCAAGATAACAGCTGCCAATTCTCAACTTGCTTCCATTGCGGTGTACTCACTCCACGTGAGCCATCCCCGCCCCTCAACATGCATATCTAAAATGGTTCATGCATAGCTCATCACAACTTCTCGGGTTCCCCTTTCATACTCAAAGCACCTTCATACAAATTCTAGGGGATCCAAATCCCTTAAATCTTCAAAGAAATTAAAATGTTTAGACAAGGAACCATTTGCACCTACATTTGAGAGCACATCATCTTTTGCATTCACTTCCCTTAGAACATGCGATACTTTAAAATCCTCAAACCCATTCAAGAGGTCATGTATTCTTCTAATATGTTTATCCAGGTGCCAAGCATCCATCCTACCCCTAGCGATGCCATTCACCACTATCTGGGAATCCCCTTCAAGGTGTAGTTTTTTCACCTCCAATTTTTTTGCAATAAGAATTGCTACAATTTATGCCTAACACTCAGCTTCATTGTTAGTGCCATCCACCAATCTCTTTGCTCCAAGTGCTAAAATACTACCTTTCTCATCTCGAGCAATGACCCCTACACCAGAGATCTCGGGATTCCCCCTGGATGCCCCGTCAAAGTTGATCTTGATCCATCCCCTATCTAACGGCTTCCACACATGACTTTTATCTCCATCCCTAGGAGGATAAGCCCTCAGAAGCCCATTAATAGGCCCTTGTTTCACTCTCTTTAACTATACCATTTATTGCAAATATAATATGAGTCTATTCTCAATGTCATTGAATTATCTTTTTGATTTAGAGGTTTTATTTCACTCATATTTGGTTCCTTATGAATGAATGCACACTTGATTAAACTCTACCACTTATTCCTTGGGAGTATTATGGAATAAATAACATTATTTCCTTTTATTATTTTGATCAATAATCTTGTTTTCGGCATACCCATTGCACACCAAGGTGCAATTGCTAGTAGTAACAATGCTAATGTTATGTATACAAAGCTATAAAATATCTAATTAAAAAAAAACTATGAAAAGGTAGGGATGTTCAAAGTCTTTGGGAAACACGTGAGAAAATGAAGGAAATATCCTAGATATGCTTTTGATTGCACTTACGTCAGAAATAAAATAAAATAATGTATTAAATATTTAAATATTTATTAAATAAACCTTTAAAAATAAGAGATGTTACATTAAAAATTTAGAATCATGGGATGCCTTAAATTATAATAGTACAGTTCATGTTGTCACTTGTGACCGCTATGCTGTGTTTATTTATTTCTTAATATAACATTTTCCTAAACATAGTTATGAATAAAAGTGATAAAAATAGTTATTGTAGATGGGCTTCCTCTTGTTTCCTTACAATTGTATTAGGATTGTTCTTCATTTTGGAGTACCTCTCAAAGGAGAATGTCAGCTAAATGCAAAGACCATTTAATGATAAATATCTATTGTTGCTTTTTGTAGCGTTACACCTAATTATAACCCCAAGTTCATTCTATTTATGATTTATGTTTGTCATTAGATCTTGAATTTTATTGATATATAGATTATAAATCAATAGAAAATATTAATTATAAAAAATTAATACAAAATGGTTTTATATTAAGTTTTGCATTTTTATTTTACATTAAAATTGGTATTTCATGTTATATTTTATTCTTTTTCAATTTTATGTCATTTTCCTTAAAGTAGTCATGAATTAAAAAAAAAAAATTATGATTTATGTTTGACATTGGATCTTAAATTTTACATTCTAAATTATACGTTAGGTTTTATATTTTATATTTTTACAGTTTACATTAAGATTCCATAAAATATTTTATATCTAACTCTACATAGTAAATCATATTGAATATTTCATGTTTTATATTAGATTTGTTCTAAAATATTGACATAGTTAATTTTTTAAATTAAAAAAATAGCCACCTAAAAAATAAACTATTAATACTCATCAAGTTAATTAATAATTAAAATCATTTCTATTGTAATATCATCCAACTAATATAAAAAATTATAATCTATTAAATCATATATATATATATATATATATATATATATATATATATATATATATATATATATATATATAAAATTATAAAAGTATGTATTCCATTATATATTTTTATTCCATTATAAGATTAATAAAGTTAGGCTTATACACTCTAGACAAAGGATTAACAAATAGCATCGCTAAATTGTACATAAAAGGAGAGTCTTGAATCAACATTACAATAAATGGGTTTTATATTTTTTATTATTTGTAATTATGAACTAGTTAAATTTAGAATGCACACAATTATAGTTTACAAATTATCTAATTTATCTTTTGAAATAACTTAAGTTCTTGTTGACATTTATGTCATTGTGTTCAATGGCATTCCTCATTGCGTTCAATGGCATTCCAAGAGATGATAGAAATTTTTACAAAGGTACATTTTAATTAAAGGTCCTTGGAGTTTTAAAAAAAATTATGTTCTCTAAGGAAAAAATTATTTACTATATAAGAATTAAAGTCATTTTTTAGAAAGTTAAAAAATAAATTATTTACTTTAACTTTTATTTGAAGAGCTATTTAATATTTATACAAAAATATTATATTTCAATATATTTTTTAAACAATGCATCAAACTTACTTTAAATTTTATTTGGCTAGTTATATATATATATATATATATATATATATATATGTTTATGGTGTACCTATTATGGGGTGATGATAGGGGTTAAACCTATATGGTATATTTATTATTGAAAGTCCATTATTCAATCTAACATGATATAGAAGTAAAGAATTTTAGATGATTTAATTTAATCTATGATATTGTATTACCTTTCTTTCACCTAGAATGCATAGCCTTACAAATTATGTGTTTTATACCACTTAATTTAGAAGAGTTGAGGAGAAAAAAAACTATTTTATTTTATTAAAAAGGGTAAAACTAATTAGGTCAAACTTTTATTTAATCAAAATTAGACAATGAATTCAAGTACACAATTCTATTAATGAAGTTACCCTAATAACAAATAAAATAGAATATACAATGAGTCAATTTACTCAATGAGTCGATTTTATAAACAATGAGCAAATTTTCTACATATATAATAAGTCAAAAGTATAATACACTAATGATGTCTCTATCTTGAATCTTAAGCTATCCCCTCCAAACTCTTGTTCTCAAAATGGAAGGTAATTACACAATCACATTGAATAATCTCTATATTCCCCAAACATAACTGTAGCATAAAGTAGCTAATAGACTATCAAATTTTTGAAAGTATAGTACACCCGACTTTATTATTTGTAATAATGTTGATCATGATCGGTCATTGCAATGTCATCAAAACCTATACATTACATAAATTAGTTATAAAATGTATTTATAAATGTAAATTTAAAAACTATTAGAAAATAATTTCATAATTGTTTACCATCTTCTATTTCAATTGCATCCACTGTCCCAGGTGTCTAGTTAAGATCAATACGAAATGGTAGCCTATGTTGTCCACTATTTTGTTGATCATCTAAAGCTGCAATGACATTTACATTTAGCAAAACAACATAAATAAATCGCTAAGTGTAAGAGTACAACATGTAGTTAATGTAAATAATATTGAAATGTAATTACCTAGAATGGTTTGTTGAAATGTTTGATTGGGGATAACATTGATACTTCATGATGGCTGAGTTCCACAAATTGTATGTAGTGATTGTTTCATGAAGTGTAAAAAAGATGTTAGTAATAAATGCTTAGCAATATTAAAATTAATAAATTAGCAGATTTAAAAGCTATAAAATTACCATCTGTAATTTGCATTTCATCTATTGTCGACTGGTTCAAATCAATAGAGAATGGCAATCGACGTTGTCGACTACTCTCTTGATTGTCAAGAACTATATTCACATATTTAGGAAGAATTATTACGATGAAAAAACTAAAATAAATTAGAGTAAATCTACTCACTATGTTGTTCTCTGATAGTAACCATTTCTTCTTGTATGGCTATGCCTAAATGTCTTAAGACCCTTCTTTTCTTTTGTTTTCTACCACCTATAGAAGGGAATCAAAATTCATCATGCTCCACTGCTCTTTCATTTAATTCTTGATGAATGTCATTTCATCTTCGATGGAGAGAATGGCATTTGCGCATTTTGCTAGGGCTAAACCATGTTGGTATTTGTCTCATGGGCATGTTCTTTGAGCCAAGATTGATGTAAAATTTGAAGAGGAAGCAAGAGACGCATGAAACTATTTTTTAAATTTCTCAACACATTCAATAAAAATGAGTTTTTCATTTTGTCCAATTGGCATATTTTTGAGTACTGAATTCATATAGTCAACAAAACTTTGAAATTTATCATTGAAAGTACTTGATGAATTTCGGCCATCTATGATAAAAATAACAATGATTCATTAAAATAATATTTACAAAAAAAAATATTCAAAAAATTGTGACATTGAAATTTACCAGTTATTTGGTCTTCACTAGTCACAACCCCAATCAAATCTTGATCTTCTAATGGATTACAAACATCTGCAGTTGGAATAATAGTTTATTAAGTTTAAGAACCATAAAAATCAATAAAATTTTATACCATAAGTCCTAACTTACCAAGGATATTATTCTCATCACTGGAACTCCCTCCAACATCATGATCATCATCAATCGATGGAGTAACGTCATCTATAATTTAATGAAAATATTATAGTTAGTTTAGAGAATAAATAATAATCATTAAAATATATAAATGTAATACTTGAAGGTCAAAATACTCTTACCAACAAATTGATCTTGCTCATTTATTTCTTTTCTCTTAACAAGATCTAAAATCTTCAACATTCCTCTTTTTGCCCATTGGCAATCACACACATGCAAATTTGGTCCAAATTTCCTTACAAGGTACCATTTTGTTTGATCCGTTTGGTTTCTTATCTTATATGTGTCAGGGAGGAGACCATATGGACAATAGTCTGCATCTGCTATTGCTTTTGATCTCTCCAAAGCAGTCATGTCATATCTTTCCTTTTTAAAGTTATTTAAAAATCCAGATAACTGCAAATATCTTTTACTCTTATAGAATGGTTCTACCTTGTGAAGTGTATGTATTAGCCAATCCATCCTCCTTGTGCATTTCTTAGAACGATCACTTAAATGGCAACTCTTGATTTGGAAGTGATATGACTCTATGGATGCATTGGTGTGTTGATTTGCATGAGAGAAGCCTTTAAATTTTTTTGTCCACATTGCTATACAAACAAACGTAATGATGCCTTAGCATACACAATATCCAACTTCAATAATGTAAATGCATAAATACTATAAAGAATATTTTGATGATCTTACCGATACACCTCTCATCATGACACCAAGTTTTTTTGAAAATACTCAATAAATTTCTTCTCGTCTTTGAATTCCTCAATGAAATTTCTTATCAAGTTAGTAGTGATGTCTTCATTGTCACTCATCACATGCATTATCTCACCTAGTCTATGGAACATATTTGTTCCAACATCCTTATTACCAACATACTTGGATTGTAACTCATAATATCAAGATATGATGTTCAAAAGTGTAATTTTTCATAAATTCTAATTAAACATTGACCTATACACATTCTTCAGCCATGCCCTACGAACATGCCATAGACATAAAAGTACTTGGCAATCAAAGGATAATCTACATGTTACATTATCAAAGTTCATTAGTAGTATAAACTAGATATTAAGTAAATAAAATATCGTAAATATAAATGGAGGGTAATAAAACCTAATTGCTTCAATCTCAGCACTCGCATCATCTGTCATGAATACGTTGACATGCCAATCTTCTTTACATTGTTTTCCTCTTTTATAAACTTCTTCTAACCATTCATTTATATCCTCAACTTTATTTCTCGAGGATATGGCCCATGCAATAGGTATGCCAGCCTCTTGTTCATCAAATACAAGCAAGCTATATAATTGGTACTGCATATTAATAAAATAAAGAAATTATTTTTTTAGATAAAATATACCAATAACCAAATAAAAATGTATAAATACATTTAATATTACTCTACTTACACCATATTTATTTGTTGAGAATGTAGAATCCATTGCAATTACTGAGTTGTGTGAATGCTTCACCATCATTTCTCGCATCCATGGTGTTTGAATGCCTATTATACATGGACCATTTTCCACATTGTTTGGTGTTTTATAGAAGAAGAAATTATCTTTCTCCTCTGCATACCACAAGCTTACACTTTTTACATCATCTTCATTTTTTTGTGATCAAAGGGAGCATACTCTTTTCCATGCATTCAATACATCTTTCCTCAGCAAACATGTGTCCCTCTTATTCAACAAATTTGTCAAAAACATGATCTTAGTAGTGTTGTTCACATATTATGTCAATCCCCACGCCCATCAATAATAAGGATTCAATATATGATTTACATTCATTTGATAGTCTTGGCACAATGTAGTGCTCCTTGGATCACCAGAAGGGTCATTCTTTCCATGACAAAATTCACCATTAGCATCTTGGTGGGTAAAGTTATTATATGTAAGTATTACATCGTCGGGTCTGCCATACATCACCCTAACAATGAAGTGGGTTTGAAAACCCCCTTTTTGAGTAAACTTTCGTACCCATTGCACTTTTTTAGATTTATTTCTTTTATCCTCAGGCCCAAAAGCACAATGATACCTATTTATACATGTACAAAAATATATTTATTAATATATATTATAAATGATAAGTATAAGATGTGACATGCTTGATTATTATATTAAGTATAGTCAAACCTTGAATACATCTTGGTAGCATGATCAGTAAGATTTGTCAAGTTGATCTCTTTATGATCCTTGCATAAAAATTGTGTCTTTGCACTATCCAATAAACCTTCTCCTTTGACAAAGTGAGAGAGTCTCTCAAGAGGAATAGTGACACATAAATCCAGATCTTGGACATCCTCATTTCCAATAGGTGTCCATTCAAGGTCATCACTTGAAAAACGATTTCCTCCGTTGGGAATGTCTTGCACATCTAGTTGGATGAGTGATTTCCATTTCCACTTCCTCCCCATTCTAAATAATATTAGATGGTTAGTCACTCTCTATCCTAAAAAATGTAAGAACAATAAAATTGTTATTATCACATGGTTAAAAGTTTTTCTCAATATTTTATTGCTAGTGGCTCATCTAATAATGGATCATATTTTATTGCTAGTTGATCAATATTTTATGAGCTAGTGTGAGCTTCTTCTTTTTAATTGGATTTGCAAGGGCTTTCTTAGGATTCTTATACAACGGGCAGAGTTTCGATGTGGTTTCAACTTGTTTGGGAATTTGGACTTGTTGACAAAAAGGTGGACTTAAGTGTGACTTGGTCTTGACTAAGATTGAACCAAAATTTGACTAGGACATGACTAGGATGACAACTAGGACATGACTTGGGTATGACTATAATGGTGACTAGGACAAAAAGGATTTTGATTTGGATGATGACTAGGATATGACTAAAGTGTGACAAGGACAATGATTAGGATGTTGAATAGGACAAAAATAGGGTATGACCATGACTAGGATGATGACTAGGACTTTAAATTTGACTTGGAAAAACTGTTTGTTTTGGACAAATATTTTGCAAAGTGCTTTGGGATGATGATGTGTTAGATCTAATCTTGGAAAACAAGTGTCAAGAAAAGAAAATATAATGGTCAAATGAACTTGGACTCAAAGACACTCATGCTCATATACAACATACCTAGGGTTGGCAAGGACAATAGTCAATGGATCCCACTTGGTTTCCCAGCTATGCCTACCTAAAGCGAACACTTAGATGCTTGACCCCATTGGCTCCCCTCCATTACACTCACTTCTTCAGGGAAGCCAAGCATCAGTTCCCATGAAAAATCCCCATGGCAAACTTTGTGCCTCTACTAAGGGCCGTAACAATATGGGCACCTTTGGAGGTCTGACCTCTTGCACCAATGACTAGAAGGTTTTTGGTCTCTAAGCACAAGGATTCTAGTAAGGATTTCTGTTAGAAGACTACTCTTCGAGGTTGCATAAGCGTGATTGAGGCATATAGCCCAATGAAGTACCAAGCACCTTAGTAGTCACACAAGCGTGATTTAGACCTCAATGACCCTACAAGATGCTCAATATGAGAGTAAACTCTCAAATAGCTCCAACCTCTTAAATTTTCATCTCAAGAGGTCTATTTATTATAGTGAATTGGAATGCATGAGTCCGACTATACTCACTTGGTTCATTCCCCTCAAACCAATGCCTATGCGAGTGTGTCATGCAAATCGGGAGGGCAGACCCGCTAAGGGTATGCAAACAACAAACAAGAAAAGGTTTGAGGGTCTATATTTTTTATTCTCTAAATAGACAAGAGTATACTCTCCTACCTTTGCACTTTTCTCAAACACATCAAACAAGTTGTTCTTTTACCCCTAATTAGATCTAAGTGTCTAAGAAAATGATTAAAAGAAATAGCGTGTTCATTAGTTTAAATGTGTTGAAAGATCACTCATTAAATACAAATTTTTAAAATTAAATAAAATTGAACATAAAAAATGATCAAATGATCCTTCAATATGAGAAAGATTGGCCGATTCATAAAATTAATAAATATGGTGATATTTGAATTTTACTCTAAATACATATTTATTGAGTTTCTTCTAGTATAATCTATAAATATTATTAATATAGCTTAACTTGCATTGATACTAGGTTAGAAATTAATAATTTGGTTAATAATCATCACACATAAAATATAAAATAAATGAAATGGGAATTACAAGATGTACACATTTAAGAATTGCACAATAGATACATGGGAGAATATTTCTAGATTAAAAATCCTATAAAGTATCATTATATTCTAAAACACATACATTTGTATCTACAAATCAATAGTCCAAACTTAGGGAAATTCACTTCTTCTCACCTTCATAAAGTTGATAATATATCTTATACATGGTGATAAAATTCATATAATCTCTAAAATTGAATTACCTCTAAATGAGATAGAAGCTCCTAGAATATAGAAGGGGTGACAAAATAATTGAACTTGTGTATTTGTGAAACCTATTTAAAATCAATAATTGTAAATAATTAGTATTATAATAGTTTATTATATTATTGATTATTAAATAGCATATGCTTTATAAACATATAGTAATAACAATAATAATAAGATTTTGTTACTTATTATTCATTATATTCAAATAATATTTTATATGGAGCCCTAATAGCATTATGTTCTATTAGGGATCTTTTCAAAAATCTATTTTTACCCTCAATAAAATAAATAAAGATAACTTTTTTTAGATAAATTAATGATAAGATTCTACAACGGTGCGCACCCTTGAAATTTAAATCTTATTCATATTATTATTTTTTATCATTAAACTATTTAATACATAATATAGTTAAAAAATAAATAACAAATTTAGTTCCATAATTTTCTACCTAAAACACTAATTTTCAAGGTGATTTACCATTAGATCTTAAATTATGGTGAAATTTAGCTTTTCATGTTTGATATAGAATTCCAACTATCTAACTCTAGAAAAATATTATCTAGATGGACATCTTAAAATTATTTAGAACACAATTGAGTTGATCTTAAAATGTGAAAAAAAGAAAGAAAGAATATGGACACATGCAACTTGTAATTTAAATGGACAAGCTATGCAAAATGTTTATTTAGCAACAATGAAATTTTATTTCTTTACCCAACATTACAATTACATTTTTACTCTTAATGAGTAATTATTATACAATTACCTAATGGCTCTAGTGACAATTCATTATATATCAAGTCACTCTTGCTCGTCAATATTATACTTGGATGGTGACCACTTGTTATTAAATTAATCTAGACTTATTTTAAGAGATGAACTATTATTTTTGTTAGATTTGTATTGTATATTTTGTACATCATTTATTACTTTAGAATACAATTTTATTTAATAGATTTCTTTCCATAACATGCCTAAATATAATTCACAAATATTCCTTTTCATTCTTGTTCATCATATCTCATGTGTTCACATGGTTAATTTTTTTATGCTTCTAATGCACCCTAGTTGATAATTAAAGGTGTCTTTAGTTTTCCTTCACCTTCACCTATGTTGTTTGTTATACACCATAAAATATCATTCATAAGGCTTCTATTAAAGGAAAATATCTTGAGTTAGAGTATTATATCTAATTAACTCAAGATTTTATTTATTAATCGTCAAAAAAAAGGATAAAGGTTCAAAGATTACATCTAATCTTACTATTTTAGGTCTTCCAATTATAACCTCTCCCCTACACTTGTGCTTGCTTACAAGACATAAAAGATACCTGATATTATTCATCAATTATAACACACAAACATAAATATCAATTTAAGATGTATTATGCACATCATCTTTATTCAAAAACTTCATACCAAAATCATAAAAAAAATACAAACATGGTTCATAAATAATTTCTTTGATTATATACATCAAATTCCAACCCAACCAAAATATACTTCAACAAATCACTTCTTGAAAATTCTAAAAA